>NW_004955418.1:14876485-14889195 GCF_000276665.1 Chinchilla lanigera
CCTTCCCTTCCCTTCCCTTCCCTTCCCTTCCCTTCCCTTTCCTTTCCGTTCCCTTCCTTATGGCAGTAACTTCAGCAATAATTAGTGTGGAGCTGAATCTGAGCAACCGTCTTTGATAAATTCAAATGCAATTGTAACTATGTATGCAATGATCTATATTTGGGGGATGCTTCCATAGTTCTTTAGAAACTGGCTTAGGCAATCTGGAAGAAAATATGAATCACATCAGATTCAGTATTAAAGAAACATATTTCATTGTACTGGTTGCACAAGGTACAGCAGTCAAGGGAGCAGCAACAAGGGTTGGAATATGGTTGAGTTGTAGAGTGCAAAACTATCTTTTGTGAGGCCTGGGTTCAATCCCTAGCACTATAAAGCAAAACAAAAACAAAAAAGGAAAAAGAAATAACCTAGGTGAATTGATAAACCTATAATGTAATACCAAATGATAAAATAATGTGTACATTTACATTCAGCTGTACACAAGAAATATTGGGGGTTTCTATATACTCTGGGGACCTTGTTTTCAGCAACATTTAATAAATGCCTTCCTGCCACATATCTTAACCTCCCATAGCCTCCACCTTCCTCCTGTCTCATTGCCACCACAGACCTGTGAGTGAAGAGCAATAGAGCCAAGTCTCTGGGTCTCTCAGAAGGCAATGTCATCTGACCTTGGCTCAGGTCTGAATTGGGGACAAGTTCACCTAGGGCAGCAAGCTTCATGCTTTCTTCCCCCTGCAGAGGCACAGACACTGGGAGAGAGTATCCTCAATCTGAGCAACATAGCTAAACATGGGCAGAAAATTTGAGTTAGGAAATCCTGCAATGTTGCTCTTTTTTAAAGATTACCATGATCTCTTTTAAGCATCTCAAGATTTGCATTTATGGGGCTGGGGATTTAGTTCAGTGGCAAAGCGCCTGCCTGGCAAGCGCAAGGTCATGAGTTCGGTTCCCGGTACTGGAGAAAAACAAAACAAAACAAAACAACAAAAAAAAAAGATTTGCATTTATAAAGTTAAATACAAAAACCCTAAAAATACTGCTCAGAGCAATGTCCTTTACTTATTATGAACACAGGGTGATTTGAGCTAAGTTCTGAGAAGTATTGTGTTTCTCTCTGAAGTGTTGAGGTGCAATTTGACTTCTCTGTGGACAGTGGTAGAAGTCAGTATCCCTGCTTTCCTTTGCATAGAGGCTGACACGGTTGCTCCATTTCTAACAATTTTGTCCGTGAATAATCACCATGGAGCAAAGCCTACAGGATGGTGCACAGCCATCTGCCTAACCCAAAGTATTTTTGCTAATGATTTAACCTACTCAACAGAGGCAGGGTGCATCACGCAGTATCCTTTCCTTCCAGAAGTTTGGGATACAACTATGGAGTGAGAAATTGCACAAATGGTAGGGAAAGTACTTCATTTGCTAATTTCAAAAAGTTATAAAGACAGAACTCTCAAGCAGATTCAGGGAGCCGAGAATGTGCTGCTCTAATTGCTTCTAATGAATGGAAAATATATTTCTTAAATTAGAAAAGTTAAACTCAATTTTATGCATATTTCATTCTGAGGTTTCTTGTTATAATATAGTATACCTACATTCAATAGAAAATGTAGGTGATGATACTATTCAAACAACAGCTATTATACATTTCATATGTGTCTGATTTTGAGTGATGAGGCAATAGAAATGTTTAAGGCAAGCTCTTCATCCTCAGTTTGTCCTTTCTGGGAAAAGAGAGACAGGCACTCATGTGACTGCAGAATGCAATTGTGCTTCTGCTGAGACGTGTGTGTAAGTATGAAGGAGAGAGCTGTGAGTGGGGGCACTGCCAGGCGTGAAAGATGGGATCAGCCAAGAGTCATTAGGAACTTAGAGAATGCTTACAAATTAATAGAAATTAATAGAATGAAGGGAGAGCTTCAGAAAAGGTTAAGAGAAAAAAATTTGAAATACTTTTCCCTTGATTGGCTGAGTGGAGCACATGAGAAGAACCTGCTCTACATGGGGAGGAGTGGTGGAGTTATGGCTGAAAGGTAGGCTGGACTCTGCTTTAATTCCATATGTTAGGATTTAGAAAGGTAATTTGGAAAGTCCTGTGGGGAAATGAAAGACAGAAAGAAATAAAACCTTGAAAGCCTTTTCCATGAAGTAAGACAATGAGGAACCCAACCAAGGTAGAAGAAGCAGGGGCCTAGGAGAGCACACCTGTCACAGTGATTTGGAAGGCTCAGAGCATGGTGATTGGCTGTGGGCAGAGGGAGAGGACTGAGAAACAAGCTCTGGTTTCTCTGAGTGGTTAGATGATTAAGTCCTTAGCAGGGCGTACTGGAGAAGGAACGAGAGGTGAGAAGATAGTACTATACGTATATTCTGAGGGCTGGAGTCTGAGGTTTCTCTGAATGATGGATTTGGTGCAGCCAGGTGGTACTTGCTGTTCTGGAACATGGCTCTGACTGTCAGGAAGAGTGAACAGCTGCTAATGGGTGAGTGACAACTAAAGTCATGGCAGTGACTGGGGCTGGACAGAAAGGGGAGACTTTGCCCAGTGCCATGGTTTGGGGTTTTGCCAGGGGAAACAATACAATACAGGCACATATTTTATAAAATTATTTATAATAGCCACCCAATGAATCATAGACAAGAGAGTGCAGGAAATCTGTCCATACACAGGGACCAAAGAATCCAGCTGAAGGCCTGGATCCCACAATAATGTCCTTCATGAGTACAGCTGAAGACCTACAGCCCATAACAAGGCCTCCCACGAGTCCAACTGGAGGCCTAGAGCCCATGACATTGTCCATGCAGGCCTGTTTCCTGGATCTGGGCTGGGAAGGCCCAATGGTCAGTGGTGGAAGCTAGAAAGTCTGTGCCAGTGGGATGAAGGATCTGTGCTAGAAAGCTGTGGGATCTATACTGGAGCCAAGAAGCAATGCTCAAAGTAAGAACCACAGCTTCCCCGAAAGGTACTACAGCCATGCTGAGCAACAGTGAAGTCCCGAGCTCCTCCGATGATCAGCAAATCTGTGTTCTCCTCAGGAAAGCCAACATGACAAGATTCTCCAGAGGACTGAGCTGTGCACCTTCTTCCCTTCCAGAGCCAGGAAGGGATGCTCAAAGTGATGGCCAGAGCTCCCTCAAAATGAACCGAAGTCATTCTCAGTAACAAGGTCCTGAGCCCGTGGACAATGGGAGCAGCCAAGTTCATTAGGAAAGGCAGCATAACAAGGTCCTCCAAGAAAACCAACAGCTCCTTACAGCTTCTCTCTGCTTCTACAGGCTCCCAGCAGCTTCTACCAGCTCCCCACATCCTAACTCCTTCTCCAGTTCTGCCTCTTATGCTGCTGGCAACAGTCCTCAGGTGGGCCTCCCATATCCAGCACCACACTTACTCAGTTCACCTGGATGTTGTAATCTGACCACCATTTGTCAATCCACCATACCCAGCATGCAGGACCGGGGACCACGGGTCAGGTCAGCATGATTTTGGATCCCAGAAACTGCTTTCTATACACATACTTCAGATCTCTCCCCTCTCTCTCTCTCTCTCTCTCTCTCTCTCTCTCTCTCTCTCACACACACACACACACACACACACATACACACACAAACACAAACACACATTTAAGACCCCAAATCCAGCTCTTTTATCCTCCTCAGCTTCAACATTCCATTTTGTCCTAAATCCCATAGGATCGATCTACAAAATACTTTCTAAATCTCTCCCCTTGCATTACCACTACTCATAACCAAGCCAATTCACTTCCTATATGTACTGTTATTTTTTACTTTTTTTCTCTTTAAAATAACAAAGAAATATTATGGATATTTCAAATACACACAAAAGGAATGAGACTAGTATAACATCCTTGTATACCAATTGTTTACATCAAAATGTCCTGTATCTGCTTCATGCATGCTTCTTTCTGTTTATCTTTACTCTGTTGAAATATGGACATCGTAGACAACTTGTATATTCCTTAGTGCGTATCTTTAAAACATATAGACATTTTTCTTCGTAACCATTATCACACCTATTTTTTCTTTCAGTTATTTATTTGGTTTTTGTGGTAATGAGGATCAAATCTAGGGATTTGCACATGTTGGGTGAACTCTGTCACTACATTTATCTTCCATTTTGTTATAGGACCTTGCAAAGTTTACCAAGCTGGCCTTGAAGTGGCAACCCTCCTCACTTAGCCTCCAAAGTGTCTGAGATTGACAGGCAAGCTCTAGTGGTTTATAACTCCAAAGCACAGCTAAAATTTGCACAAACTATCTATTATCATTTTGTAATCACTGTATAATTAGTGAAATTTAACATAGCTAAAGAAATATGATTTCAGTTGCAAACTGTATCAATTAATTTCTTTAATTGTGTTAAAATGTCTTTTCTTGGTAAACTGGTTCATTCAAGCAAAGTTACAAAGTTCATGCATTTTATTTAGTTTTGATTACTTATTTATTTTTCCTCTATAGAGAAGTCTGTCTCCTTCTGTTCCCTATCTTTGGCTTATCACAGAGACATAGTCAGCATCTGGAAGACCAATCCTGATTTTGGATTAATCTGATTATTTCCTTTTGATGTTAATGAGTTCCTTGGTTCTGTTCATTTCCAGTAAGTGGAGATTAGCTCTGGAGTCTTGACTGGACTCAGATACATTTTTAGCCAGAGAGCCTCACCACTTTAAATGTGTGCTTGTATTGTGCTGCCATAGGAAAAAGTCTGGGGCTGAGTTGCTTCCACCCTGATTCCTGCATTGTAAAGATCCCACTTAACTTTGCACCAACTATTTCCATGGATTTGTGATCAGTGCCTCAATCAGCTATTTCCTTAGAGATTTAAAATATGGTTATGTTCCAATACTATAACTCTTCCCATTTTAATTTTCAGGTAGGAAAATAGTCTTTCATTAACCAAAGAAGCTAGAGCCACTTGGCTATACCAAAATAGAGTTTGTAAAAGAAAAATGAAATGAATGCATACTTATTTTTTCCACTGTCCAGTTAAAAGACTAATTAATTATTTGAAGTTATGTAACAAAACTCTTTGCAATTATTTCTAACGATATGATCATCCCATTCATTTGATTGTACTTGGCTAATGGAGCTCTATTACCTATTTCAATGATTCGGGCAATGGATAGATTTGACTAATTTTCTAGGAAGAAGTTGGCATCAATAACTAATTATAGTGAAACAGGCATATTTAGCATAAACAGCCATTATGTTAACTAACATTCACCCTGCTACCTCTTCTGCATCTCCTTAGCCTCAGTATGACCATCCCACGTTATTAGCAGTGAGTCATCCCTCCTCAGGCTGGTCTGTTCACGAAGTATTTTGTTGCCGTAATTATCCTCCTGACTGTTCTCCAGTTTCCATTCTCAATACTTTCTCCCAAGTGCCTCAAACTGCAGCCGCTCAAGATATCTCCTGGTCCATGGAGTATGCCATGTCTCTTCTCTGTGTTTGCAACAATACTGGAAGCTTTCGCAGTATAAGATTATGTGGGTTTTGACTCTGGTCCCTCTGGGCTCAGCTTAGACAGTCCCTTCTTAGGAAATATTCCTGCACCACCCTAGAGCACTATTAGAAAAGTATGACATAATCATATTACCTTTGAACTCACTGTCTGTCCTTGTCCTCGACCCTTTGCCCAATTAAAATGAAGCGTTTTTTAGGTTGGTTGTGCTCCTGTGACAAAATACTTGAGAGTTAGTTCATGAGGGATAGAAATCTATTTTCTCACAGCTCTTGTGACTGGGAAGTCCAAGACCATGGTGCCAGCAGGTTCTGTGTGTTGTGAGAACTGATCTCTGCTTCCGGGATGGTGCCCTCAGTGCTGTGTTTCCTAGACCAAAGCTGCGTGCTCATGTAGGGGATGTCATGGAAGAACAAATGGGCTAAATGCTGCAGGAAGCAGCTTTTTTTAAAAAAGTAATGTCCATAAATAACACTTTCATTCTCATCACTTCACCACCCCATCAAGGCCCTAGAAAATAATATTGCCTCACTGATAATTAAATTTCACATGAGTTTGGGGAAAAAATCATACCTTTTATGAATCATTTGTGATAAATAACAATATTCCACACTTAGTATAGAGTCCATATGCCACGAAGGAAAAGGAAGTTAAACTTAATGGCTGTCATCTCAAGTCCTCTTAAAAGCAAGGTAAGGTATAAATATGCAAATGTGATTTCATAAGATTATTATTAAATAATCTTAAAATAAGTCACTAGTACAAATGGGCTAAAGAATAGTGAGTGGAATTGTGAGGAAAATTATATCCTGTTCATTTCAGCTCAACTCAGAAGGAAAAGATCCAATTCATTCTTATAAATTAAACCAAATGGATAAATAGCATTTTGGTTTTTGAGGGGGCTGGGGATTTAGCTCAGCGGCAAAGCGCCTGCCTGGTAAGCGCAAGGTTGTGAGTTCGGTTCCCGGTTCCGGAGAAAAACAAAACAAAACAAACAAACAAACAAAAAAACAGATGTGGGTTTTTGAGGACTTTTTTTATTATTTTAATGGCTTTTACAACAACTAGTGGTGTTTGTTAAATTAAAACATGTAAATATATTTAATGTGTTGCTTTATTAAAGTTTATCCAGGGTAGGGATAAATTATTTGGTAAAGTAAAAGACAGGTGAAAGGCAATAAACAGGGAAGCATTATGGAGAACAGCATAAAAGATTCAGATATTATAAGTTGTAATACTTAAAAGTCTGAATTATGTAATGAAGTCTAATGAAACCAAACACAACCACTTGCACACTGTAAGTATGTAAATAATGGTAATGACATTTAAAATACAGTCAAAATTACCCCAGGAAAGCAAGCTAATGAAAAAGAAATACTGACTTTTGAAGAAATAGTTAAATAAATGTAACATAGGTGAAAGGCATAGAGATTTTAATTATTTTGATAAATAGAATTAGATACTGTACATATAATTAGTGAAATCAGAAATATGAAAATAGTTCATGCATATTTCATGTAATTAATGTAAAAGTGTTAAATCTGCAAATTTTATTCTTACATTGAACTTAATCATCTTTAGAGGATTAATTTTGTGTGCATAACAGATTTGAGTGCATTTCATAGTTGTTACAAATTTCAGTCCCTTTTAACATACTAATTATGCTTTTCTTTATACTTCAAAGATACATTCTTCTACTCATTCAGTTTTAGAAAATTAAAACTTCTTTTACCATGAAAAATTGAAACTCTATAGCAAGTTGATAGTAGAGTAATGGTAACCATGGGTCAGGCAGCCTAGGAATAGAGCAGGGTTGACCAATGGGTACTAAGAAACATAGAGAGGAAGTTCTGTTCTAAACAGTAGCACGACTGCACAGTAGGACGAGTAGGTAGAAGTTTGAAATAGAAGTGACTTAAGAGAGCTATCTTATCCAGTTACGTTAATTACCTATTTTTACTTGAAATTAATTTTCCTTGAAATTAAAATACTTATTTCATCCTGTCAATTATCCTTATACTTCACAAATATCTTTTGTATAAACATTTGTTTACAAGAGTGAGGAAGGTTTTTATTTTTTTATACTGAAATGCAAATCTATAAATCACTGTAAATTTTTGTACATGACATGCAGAGGATTACTTTCCTCCTTATGTTTCTTTTTTATTTTAAAGATAGTATTATAAAAAAAAGAACGATAGCAAAATACAAACAAAACAAAGCAAGGACTTTAAAAATGATACAGCGTTTCAAACAAAAGATAAGGATTAACAGTGGTTGTTATATTACATATTGTTATCTTCAAGAAATTGCTTATATTACCAGATGTAAGAATAGAATATTGATCAAATCACTAAAGGGAATAAGAAAATAATAATTTAAATGAACATTAGAGACAATACACAGTTTCAGTAGACAGGATGGTAAGAATTCACTAATGGTGGTTATACTGAAAATTGTTGTCATCACATAAGTTGCTCAGATTATCAGATATAAGCATGCAGAATTGGCCAAAATATAAAAAAGAAAACTTTTTAATCATTAACTGTTGCCCTCAACAAACCATCAGACACCAGGAACATAGTTGTGCCACAGATCCATATATAGATATAGATATAGATGATGATATAGATGACATATATGATATAGATGATGTAGATATAGATATATAAAAGGCTTTAGTACTTTCTTCTTCTTATTTCCCTCATCCCAGTTGTTCCTTCCTTTAAGCAATTTCTTTCCCTTTCTTATTATCTATTGTACATATTGGGTTTTATTTACTCTTTCATATTCTTACATCAGGGAGACAATGAGATGTTTACACATGTGGGTCCAAATTATTTCATGTATGAGTATGGTCATATATACTGAACATCTTTCATGTGAATAGAATTGTTTCAAGTACTAAGATTGTGGGAATGAATAAAATATACAATGTTCCAGCCTTCACAGATTTTACATGACAGCTCAGAAATACATACATTGCAAAAATTAATATATAATTTTAATTAATTATTTTAAATCTATATGTATATATGTAAGATATAAAAATACAGAACTAATTAGATGGACTTGTAATAATGATAAGTACTAGCAATTAGTTCTTAAAGATAGATGTTTAAGTTGAGACTTGCAGAAATGAGTGTATAAGGAAGGGTTTTGTAAATGTCCTCTCACAAGCACATTCTACAAAATTCGGGAAGGCCTCAGATTGAGGAAGAATAGATCAGTGTGAATAATTCAATGGATGGCATAAGTTGAGGAATATCGAATAAGGAAATATGTCCAAGGTAAAGCTCAAGAGGCAGGAGGAGCTGCACTAATTTTACTCTGAAATTTTATGGTATTGTAACGCTAATTTTCAGATGTCAGAATGTCTCATAAAGTTTAACTTCTCTGGTACATTATCATTAGGTCTCTTTTTCAGAGACAGTAGTTTAACAATTATTATTTCCCTATCTATTTCTTTCTCAATCCTTTATACTGTTTGCTTTACAAAGAAGATTGACTTTACTTTCTTATTAACTTTGGGCAGATTTGTAAATATCCGTCCTCACCCAGGGTCTGAGAGAAAGATTTGGAGGCTGCAGAAAAAAAAAGAAAGGAAGAAGTGTGGGAGAGAGGGAAGAAAGAAGGAAAAAGGGGAGGGAGGAAAGAAGGAAGGAAGGGATAAAAGAATGAGAATATCACCTTTGGAAGTTGGTGACAATTTACATGACTTTTTTGTGTGCTCCTTAACTGAACTTGGACAGCTTTATCACTCACTGTAAGGAAACATTCCAAGCAGTGATTGATACAGGTATTCCTGTATTCTTCCTCTGCGCAAACATTGAACTTCTACTGTGTAGAAAGAACTACCTTTTGTGAATAGGAAACAGTAGATTGCAGAGAGTTCACTGGTAGTTCAAATTTATGATTTCATTGCATAAACAAGGGAGCAAGCTACCTCAGAAGATCCCTGAGTACAAGATGAATCTCTTTTTCTTTAATGTTAAAGATAAAAGAATGAACACATATTAACAAACACATACACATTTACAAAATAACACAAAAATGTCAAAGTGTTAAATTTTTCAATACAGTCAATACAGAATGTCAGACAAGGGGATAGGAAATTAACAATGGTTGTTGTATTATATATTAATATCTTCAAATTGGTTACTTGTTTGATTTATCTTACATGCCTATATGTGTTTATCTGAGTAATCAAGATATATCAGTTCTAATGTTTTCCTCACAATCTATTTTCTATTGCCTGACCAAGTACTCTCCTAGATGATTCAGTAACTTAATTTGATAATATTCACTTTAAAAATAAAACGTACAATTTTTTCCTCATGCAACATAAAGGCTAGAGAAATCTGGAATTAGACAGATTATTCTTCCTGATTCTTTTCCCATTAGTTAATTGGTCTTTGCATTTCACCATATGTCTAGGAACTTGATATATTTTGATGGTGTTTAACTCTCAGGATTCCCCGGGGATCAAATTACTTTGGCTCTTGTTAAGGATTACAATATTAACCATGAGAATAAGTGTGTATAGACAGGTAAGGTCTCACAATAAGCTGACAGAAGGAAAGAATCTCTTGACTACAGTTGCAACGTCCTTTTAAATCAGAGAACACAACATGCCCAATTAGATAGTCTTCAGGAAAGACAGTGATAATTAAAAATAGGGCTTATGGCCTGACATTCACTTCATTCCCATAACCATTCATCACCTTTATATTCCAATTAGTCTCTATCTTCCATGAATTAAATTTGCCATTAAGACAAAAAAAACCCCAGAATTATATCACTACAATGACAGAAAAATGACAATTTGTGATTAAAAATAAGATAAAAAATTGTAAGCTGTTCTGTTTCCTATTTTGATTTTACTGGAATAACTTGAATGTGAAAGATGACCATAACAAATGCAAACCCCTTCAGAAAAATTTCAAATAATGTAATAATCATGATAAAATGCTGTTGCTTAAAAATATAATGCTTAAGAATTATGTTGCTTAGGAATATAATGCAAAATTAGTGTAACTGTGGAAAGAAATGGAGTTGATTTGGGAGAGTTCTCAATGGAATTTTGTCAGCCTACCCAGAGAGAGGAGTCATTCTTTTCACTTTTTTCAAATAGAAGATAAAAATTAGATGCAGGAAGTGTGAGAAATGCCTATAAGCTAAATGGAAAGGTTATTTTTCATCTCAATGCCCTTACATTTAGTCTAAGAAAATGACAAAAATACTACACAAGAAGCTATCTGAGAATAATCAGACTGGCCATTCTTTAAAATTGCAGAAGTTTTATATCCACATACAACATATAATCAATAGCCGTCATATATCAGAATTTTTATAAGTTGATTTTATATCCTACACTTTCATACTGTAATGTCAAAGTGGGTGGAACAGCAAAACTGTTCTTACCTACAGTTAATAATAAAAAATAGCTCTATTTGTGCACCATACATGATATGCTGCCTGGGATGAAAATTGTATTACTAAAATGTATTGCTTTAAAACCTCACTTTTTATAATGTAAGTATTGCTGTTACTACTATTTCATATATGTGACACCTGACTCTCAGGAATATTAAATATTTGCTTAAAGTCACTGTTTATAAATGATAGAACTAGTACAAATTCATTTAACTCATTTTAATATTAATTGAACACATACTCTAAGCTAGGCAATATGGCACACATCCAAAATAAGATGGTTAAATACATGCCATACTTTCTGTCACTGTGATGGTAGTTCTTGCTACACTTGTGATGGTAGATACTGAATAAATATGGTAAAAATAATTCAGTTAAATAAAGAATGACTACTAATTTCTGTTTCTTCAGAGAAAATTGTAAAGAAAATACAAGAAAAGACTCAACAAAGAGTGAAATGTTTTTGAGAATGATATGACCTTTGCATTTGAGGGACAGGACTAAGTTTCATTTAGAGCTTAGGGAACAGGGAAGATACATGAGGAACAGCTGCAATGAGAGCCAGTGTGTTTATAAAATCAGCCAAATTTTAAATCCTGTGATTAATGTTGGCACCAACAAAAGGGTGGCAATGGTATGTAAAGAAGTTGCAGCTGAATTACACGGTCACTCCCAGGTTCTTTTTCAGTAGAGAGACAGTCCTAGGTCTTGTAACATAGTTGTTACTTGTGAAAGAACTTGTTAAATTGTCTTCTGTCATTACTTGTTGTTACTATGTGGAATTCTGTTAATGTTTTCAATACTGTTTACATCAGACTTCAGTAAAACTTTGGCCTCTCAAATCAGAATGTGCATTCTAAAAGGATCTGCAGGTAAATCAAGTGATATTAAATTTTAAGAAAGTCCAGGGGAGGTTTTGAAGCTGCCCAGGGAATTCCAATGGTCAGACAAGTTTCAAAAGCACTGCTGCACCAAGATGCATGATTTTTAAAATACATTTTTGAATTTTTCTGCATTTCTTTCAACCTTTTGCTTTGTTTTTAAAGCGAGATACAGAAGTGCATCTTCACCTCAACAAATTCTTTTCTTTCCATCTCTTCCCCAAGGTAACTACTATTCAGACAGTGAGTCTTTGCCACACATCTTTACTATTTAAGATAAGTGAATAGGGAAATAGCTCTTTAGATCTATATGCTGACTGCTTTTATCATTGACTACTTTCTTTTTTAGCCAACATAATATTAACAAAATTTATCTCTGTCAATACATGTGTTTTTTATTAAAACTGCTCTATAAGAATCCGCTATATGAATGTAGCATGGTTTGTTAATGCATTTTCTATGATAAACATTTTCATTTTTCATTATTACATGCAGTGCTACAAGTATGACACTCCTTGAAGATATTTTTAAGTGTGGGAGTGTGTACCCCATGGGCACATATATTAGAATTTTTCTAAAGTAAATATATAGAAAGAGTTTCTGACATGTAAGCTTGAAGCATCTTTTACTTTACTAAAAATTACAAGTTGTTCTTCACAAAGGTTAAAGGTATTAAAACTCCCATGAGCATCATATGAAATATTACTCCAAAGTCTTCTCAGTGTTCCTACTGATGGACTTAAAATTTATACATGCTTATGTATGTAAAATTATATCTGACTGTTGGATTGATTTATATTAACCTTATTACCCATGAAATTGAAAATACCTTTGCATTAGTTTTAATAAAAGGTTGAAAGAAATGCAGAAAAATTCAAAAATGTATTTTAAAAATCATGCATCTTGGT
>NW_004955418.1:14889700-14896480 GCF_000276665.1 Chinchilla lanigera
TTATAAAGGGTATTTTAAAGCATGCCCATGAGCTGCACATGAAGAGATACCTAAGGTAAAGTCTAAATGTGGTAACTTGTAGGCTGGGGAGTTGCCTGGGTCCAGCCTCTGAGTATGTGGATAAGTTCTTGTTCTCATCCAGGAATGCTCCATCTATCCAGATGATCCCCCATTGCTGTTTTTTAGGCTTTTCAGGGGGACTCCGTAGCATAGGTCTGATTGATAATAGACTAGATGAGGAAACCCAGCAAAGCCTGTCTAGATTTTTCTGCATTCTTTCTTCATGGAAGTGGGCAGGATCTCTCTGAAATAAGGGTCTTTAAATCTGCTTTTGGAAAGGGGTATGTCAGAGAATTTCTTTATGGCAGGCCCAAAACAGAAGACCAGTAGTCTGCCTTAAGTATTTATATATGATAATTATATCATATAATATCATACATAAGATAAATGTTAATTAAAAAGACATAATATTTCACAGCTACTAGACTGGCAACACCTAATTCTAACAACAAGCACAGCCACCAGTATGATGAAATGTAACTGTTACACAATTGAGGTAACATTAAAACTTGTACAGTCACTTTGGAGCACACACAATCAGTATTGCTGAAACCGAAGATCTATGTATTCTCTGACACAACAGTTCTGTATCTAGAAATGCATTTTTAAAGGAACTTTATGCATATGAATAAAAAGACTTTCATTAGCATGTTAACTGCCCTATTGCTTGAAATAGGAGTAAAGTGGAGACAATACAACTATTTATTAGTAAAAAATTAGAGAGTCTTAAGCACATTATGAAATAATACAGTGTAAGCAGGAAGGGAAAGTGCATGTAAAGATTTAACAGCAAATACTCCAAAAATGGAGTAGACAGAAATGACAGGTCAGAAAAGGACAAAAAGTACACATTTTATATAATAATATATTATAGCACATATATGCTCAGTAGAAGTGTAAAATACACTGGTAATTAATACATAGCAAATTTAGGAGTGGATAAAGTGGGAGTAGAAAAAGATTTCAATAGGATTTAAGATATAAAAAAATCTGAGCAACTATTTTGCAGATAACAATAAGTAATAGAACAACGATTGTTGATTTCCTATCATGTTATTTTGAAATTCTGTATCGTTTTTGTAGCTTTTATGTTGTTTTAGTTTTGTTTTTGTTTTTGTTATTTTGATTTTATTCTTTTTAAAATTTACAATGATATATATGTAAGTAATTACTATCTGTTAACATTATTTTGGTATTTCTCAGTATTTGAAATATTTTACTCTTGAATTTGATATTTGAAAAGAAAATATGTCACTGGAACAGATCATATTGAGTGATTGAGGAGAAATAGTATGATAATCATAATAAATGTGATAGAATCACTGTTAAATTTCCACATTGTGATTTTTCAATATTTGAAAACATCAAAATAGGTATAACTTTTACTGTGTAAAAAGAATCTTCTAAAATCATATATTATCTTTTTACTTCTTTGTAAACTGAGAAAGTCTTTCTGATGTCAGTGATAAAGAAAGGTGTATGCTACCATTTCATCTGCTGAAAATTGTGTGATGGATCCTTTGTAGTACTAACATAAAATTTTAAATAAAGGAAAAAATAAAATTTTCATTATTTTTAGATAATCAGTTTAATACAGTGACAATAATAAAAATTAAAATCTAGTAAGTTGATTTGTTATAGGATCAACATAAAATTTTAGTAGTATTTTTATACAGCAGCAATATTTTACCCCAAAATGCCTAAAAAACAGCAATGGGGGATCATCTGGATAGATGGAGCATTCCTGGATGAGAACAAGAACTTATCCACATACTCAGAGGCTGGACCCAGGCAACTCCCCAGCCTACAAGTTACCACATTTAGACTTTACCTTAGGTATCTCTTCATGTGCAGCTCATGGGCATGCTTTAAAATACCCTTTATAATAACAGGTAAATCTCTCAAGTCTATGAATCATTTTAGCAAATTCTTCAAACTGAGGAAAAGGTCATAGTAAACCAATTGATCGCTGGTTGGTCAGAGGTTCTATATATGCTAAGAGTTAAAATCAGATCCAAGATGGAGGAGTCTTTGGGGCTGAGCCCCAATCTTCAAGATCTGACATCAAAGTGTCAGTACTGAACTGGATTAGAGGGCACTCAGCTAATGTCCACCAATGCAGAATGAACTGTATACTTCCTGGTGGGGAAAAATTCTCACAGCTTCTGGAGACACAAAACTTTTTCTGTGTTGACTGTAAAAAGAGAGCTGAAGGAAAACACAGGGTTTCTTTCTCCACAGACTGGATGACACGGGCACTGAGCCTTTCTATTGCAGTCCCACAGAAGCGCTAACTGGGTTTTAAATGACAAGGAGAGATTTTTACTTTCTCTCTATCCAATTAGAAATAAGAATTAATTTTTTAAAAATGTCCCTTTGTGAATGTTCATCTAATTTCTCATGTATTTTATGGATTGTGGCCTTTTATTGACACAACTTTAAGTTAGAACTCATGTAAGACTCATTGTCCTGACCTTCTCTAGCATGCATACCCCAAGTGTGTAGAGAAATACAGTCTCAAAGTCACTGGGGTCTAGCAGAGGACCCCAAATAGAAGCCAACTTCAGAGCCTCTCAGGGTTTCTAAATTTGTCATGATCATGAATTAATTTTCATTCAGTATAGAATTTGAAAAATTCTAAATTTTGTCTGGCATTAGTGTATTCAATGGGCAGGATGCCCATACTGCCAAAAATAAAACTGTCCCTTGCCTTGCATGCGAAACTGTAATCTCTTCCAGGAAAGGGTACCTCTCTGCGTTGTTCATCATTTCATAGCGCACACTGTTCCTGGCAGCTAATAAATGATCAATAAACACTTGGTAGAAAGCATTAATTAATGGATGAAGAATCATATCATGGGAGGAAGTGAAGTCTTAATTTTTGAACAAGAATTTTTAGACAGAGAATTTTATCTGAAGCAAAGTAGTACTTTTTAGTAGAAAATTGTTAGGCTATTCTATTACTGCATGACAACTTAATTTGCTTCTCATGAAAAGTCCCAGAGTAAATAAACAAATATTCTTGCAATAGAATATTGAGAGTTGAGTCATACTTGTAAAAGTCTCTGTTTATATAACCTTGGCTGTTTATGTAATATATCTGCACCCCCAGTTTCTTAATTTCCAAAATTTAAATCTCAAGATTAAAAGTAGCACGTTAAGTGATAAACTTTAAAATAACAAGTACATTTCTTCCAGAAATGTAAAGAGCACTGTTGTAGTACTTCAAAAGTGTTTGTGCCTCATCAGAAATTCAAGACTTTGATTTAGCTTGTTTGTAGCATAAATATGAGAAAATGAGATTCCTAAATGTTAGTTTTCCCTTAAAAATCATGAGTGATTACAATCATTTCTCTTCTGTGGAACACTATGTTATTTTCATTGATTTTTCATTTAAAGTTATTTTAAAGTAATTTTTCAGGTACCGATAGGAGAGGTTGCCATTTTGTAACTCTGATAGAATTTCTGTATAATCTAAATTAACTCAAGGGGAAATAATGGTTTCTGAGTGTAAGTAATTTATCTTCTTCTCTGAATAACAGTGACAGGAAATGATAACTTATGACAAACAAAAATCATGGGATACACACTGGCTAATAGTTATCTCAAGGAAATATATCAAGTAGTAGAAACACTGATTATTGAATAGAGAAAATAATTACTAAAAATCCTACTGCATGTAAAATGACTACATGATACCAAAAGATTCAATGCAAAAGATTCAATCCAAAAGGAGTATTTTACTGCTCAGGGGAGGCACTGATATCCTGGAGGCAAGTACAATCAAAATAAAGTAAAATATAATAAGGACAAAATAAGGTGAATGCCAAAGAGAAATATAGCTAAATATACTGATTTTAAAATGTACTCTTCCTGGACATAGCTGTGCCTGCCTGTCAGTCCAGTAGGAAGATTACTGCCAGTTAGAGGTCAGCCTGGGCTACAAAGTGAGTTCAAGACTAGCCTCAACTGCTTAGCAAAACCTTGTCTCAAACATAAATAAATAAATAAATAGTACACAGACCAGATCTTCAGCATAAACACAGTGGTATGTGAAAAGGAATTGGAGATATACAGCTTTTCAGATTACACTTAGTAGGTTAAGAAGCAGAGGTACATGCAGGAAGAAACATCAATAAAGGGAAAAGGGAGGCAGTGGTAAAATTAAAGACTCTGACTACCTATCATAATCAGCCATTGAGATGGCCGGTACTTTAGTAAGCCAGTGACACTGTAGCAAAGCTGTATTAAAAAAAAAAAGTTGGAAATATACATTGGAGACAAGTGGAGTCACTTACCTATTTGAATTGGGAAGTTCAAAACTGGCTGAAGTTTAGGAAATTTAATTTGACTATTTTAGGTGGATAAATTAAGTGGGGTACAGTAGTCCAAGCAACACATAATGAGGTTTTCTTCAGGGATGCTGCACAGAAAACGAGGTGGCAGAGACCTGGCAAATGAAACCACACAAGTTGTCAGCTGACTATCTTTGAGAGTGAGGAAGAAGGCAGCCTCAAGATAATTACAAGGTTTGCAGAGAGAAGGGTGATAACAGGCAAATGGAACTGGAACTGTCTAGAAAGTGAGTTGCCTTTGGGGGAAAAGAACTGGGTGCTTGTTTGGTGAGATCTTAGTGAAATGGAAATGCCACAATGTGTAGAAATCAAGATTTGCATTTGTGTTGTAAGAGGCCAAGGTTGCTCATGTGTCATCCCCACACTAGTAGTTCTATGTGTTCAATGGGTGTAGACAGACATAACACTCTGGGAAAGCAATTCCAAGGACCTTGACAGCCCCAAACCATGGGGTTGTCCCCCAAGCCCAATCCCAAGCCTCCGTGAGTCCTGCTGGTGAACAAGTTCAGATTCAATCAGTTCAGGTGTAAGAAAGAGAGACCACACACAGAGCACATAGGAGACAAGCAGAAATGCCCATTCTGCTCCATCATCCCAAGCCTTTGCTGTTAATATTACCCCAAGGAGTTTTAAATAACCTTTACAGTATTATCACTACATATATTCCATGTACTCCACCAGAAAAAGGTGAATAAATGTAGGCGGGGATAGTTATTTCCAGGTCACCATTCATTCACTGTGTTTAGGTATAAGCACTGTAAACAAGTATTTAACAAGAGAAATTTATAACATTTTAAGCTATAGGTTTGCCCACCCACAACCAAAGCACTCACTTTCATTGGAGATGGACATGGTGTTAATACTTTTTGTACTGAAAGGTGTGTTATTACAGCTGTATTGTTATGGAAAAACTATGGTAAAAAAACTGAAGTAGCTGAGAAAAACTTTCCTCTGTGGAAAAAAAAATATGCATACATAAAATACTCATACATTATATATAATATACATCATAGCAGCAACATCTTTTTAGGTTCTGCACTCATATAAATAAAATCATAGAGCCATCTAACACACTCCACAAAAAAAAATGTTAAAAGCAGAAAACAAAGAAAGTTCTGTTATTGTTGTGGTACCTAGCGTTAATTTATTTATTAGTTTCTCAAGCATCATCTGGAAAGAAAACATTCTACAGTAACTTCTGTTAAAACAGCTCTGATAAAGTACAGTCACCACAGCAAGCCTTCAGTTTCAGCGTTGTAAGCAATATGATAGCAGAGTCAGTAAGAGTACACACATGCCTGCCACATACCTACTTTAAATACAGTCTACTACAGATAGTCTCTTCTAGGTGTATTTTAAGTAGTGAAAATTTGAGTTTGGTTCATTACACTTTACTCATATATTTAAAATTCTTTTGGAATTACTGGACTTTTCAAGGGCTTTATAATCATCTTAAAGTTCATTTAGTGTGAGGATATTATTTTTCCTTTTCGTGCTATTATGGAAAACAGGCATCCTTCAATAAGTAGAAGCCAGATGTTTCCACCTAGTTTTCCAGCATGAAGGAATTATGCAAGCAAGTGGCAGATAAGCATGACCTCTGACCCAGAAAGAATGTGGTACCCCTGGAGAGGCAGAATACATTGAAATATATTGTAGAACAAAATAGGTAAGGGGCTCCAAACATTCACATATGAATTCACTTATGGAAATTATTCTTTTGATGAATCAGAGCAATCACTTTGAGACAGACATACTTAAAGTGAAAAATAGAGTCTGCCTATAAATTCTACAGACTGTTCATCTTAACACTTTCCTGAGGCCTGGACCAATAACAAATATCTACCTTTATGATGACTACAGCTATATTTTGCTATCAGGAATTTAATAACAAAATACACTTTGAAGTTCCTGGGACTCACTTGTGTCCACATGTTCTTTAATCTTCTTCCACACTTTTGTGTATACCAATACCTGGCTCTAACAAGAGAAAAAAAAGCACAAATATTACTCAAAGCAAATCTGTGCCACCAGTGATGAGCGCAAACAGCTTTGCTGATGTATATTTCACTTATGCTACTCCAAGTCTGAATGCCAACAACTGAATAAATTACCCCAAGCTCTATATACTAACATCCTCCAATATGACTAGTTTATTTTGTAGCAGAAGCATCTTTCTAAATAGAAGATATTTTTGATGAAAAATAAATTCTCTCTAGGCACTTATTTCTGAAGTGCTAATGTTAGTTATATTGGGACTTGGTAGAAAACTTTAACTTTTTTGGTGAAGATCTAGTTTTAAACATAAAAGCACAATAGTATTTAATATTTTTGCATTCTCTGCCTTTTTTAATTTTAAAGAGAA
>NW_004955418.1:14896580-14911755 GCF_000276665.1 Chinchilla lanigera
ATAATATGAGAATATATATTATATATTATATATGTGCATGTGTATATATAACTCATGTTATGTGCAGTCGATCCAAGTTAGGTTGAACTATTGAGTCTATCAGAAAACTGATCAGATAGAGCAAAGTGGCAGGACATGGGATCTCGCTATATTAACAGCAGGTGGTAAAGTTGCACTCTTTGTGCTTTGCTGTTTTCTCCTAGGATAACTGGAAATTCAGAAACATACTATAAAAATTTAATGTATTCACTTGAAACATATCCAAAGCTGCTTCAGCTAGGGAAAACCAGGGATATAAGGTAAGATTCTTCTTCCTAAGCCAGGATGTTCTCAGTATTCAGCAAAAAGTCTTCCTGTCATAGGCACTTTGTCTCCCCCAGTGTTAAAAGTTATTTTATCCAGTGTGTTAACAATTAGCTTCCATTTTGTTCTCTTTTTATGCTACAGTTTTTCCCCTTTGACTTATATATATCAGTTATCATCTGTGTCCTTTTTGTCTAATCCTCTACAATTTTGAACTGTACAGCAGTAAAATTTTTTGCTGTATTGTATTCCACCAGTGAACGATGAATGGAACTGTACAGAGAATAGGTATTTGAAATCACCATCCTACAGCTTGGTAAATTGTCATTCACATGATCACTCACCTAATAAGGTTGTTGGGTAAGTATATCCTACACAACAGAAGGCGTGAAATAATTAAATCACAAGGTCTTTTGTGAGGTTGTATTTAAAGATTTAATATAAAAATGTCAAGTCAACTGTGTTCTGATTGACAGCAATTTTAAATTTTTATTAAATAAATACTCAGAAAATTATTATGAGTATTGTTTTAGATAAATATGTGACCCAGAGAGAGGACTGTAGCTATGTGATTGAGTTCTTGCCTAGCACATGCAATGTCTTCAGTCTATTCCCCAGTTCTGAAAAGGAAAAATAAACAACCCCAAACAAATCCTCGCTTTGTATCTTTAACACTAAAACACACTAGTTGAGGACAATAAGACACTCAGATTTTACATGCACAGTTACTTGTATTTGTTTTTTGTCCCTATGAACAAAATATCTAAGAAAATCATCTTAAGGGAGGAAAGATTTATTTTAACTCACAGATACAGATGTTTCAATCCACGGTCCACTGATTCCAAAGCAGAAGCATCATGGCAGAAGGGAAAGACAGGAAAAAGTGGCTAAGCTCAAGGCAGCCGAGTGAAAGGGAGAGAGCTGGAGAAATGAAAACATCCTGCAAATTGTTTCCTTGGTGATCTGCTTTCCTCAATGAGGCACTTCCTCCCAGTAGACCATTCATCTATGAACTTACTACAGAATTAATCCATTGATGAGATTATTGGCTTCAATACATGATCCTCTGGGAATTCTTCATATTTAAGCCACAGTATTCTGTTCTTGGTCCCCAAGGGCTCAAGACCATCTCCTATTGGGAAATACATTTAGTCTGTTCCTAAGCATCGGCAGGCTTAATAGTTAAAGCATACATCAAAAGTCCAAGTCCAAAGTCTCCTCTGAAACTCAAGGTAACTTTTAGCTGTGAGCCACTGTAAAAAGTAAAAATGTTACACACTCCCAAGATACAAAAGCCCAGGGTAAGCATTACCATCCTAAAAGGGAACAGGGGATTAGAAATGAACCAGACTAAAGAGGCCTGAAAGCTAATGAGGAACACATGGATCCTGTAGCTTTATGTGTGATATCTTCAACACATGGTGGCATGATGTGAGTTCAGAAAAACATAGGCAACCTCACCCACATGGCCTTGCAGATTTCAGCCTGCATTGAGCTGGCTTTTCCTCAGCAGATAGTCCATATTCCTTGCATCTTCAACTTTTGGGGGTCCCTTTCAGCCTCAGCCTCATTCACATAGCTTAATCCCTCACACTTTCAGGGATTTCCCTTAATGATTTCAACTCTGTTACATATTGTCTGGCCTCTCAGGCCTTCCTTTAACATCTAGATAGAAGGTTTCATGAATCTATAACTCTTGCATTCTGCATTTCTGCGAAACTAGCATTACACGGATGATGCCAAGGTTTCCTGCCAGCATGAGCAATAGCTGGAATCTTACGGACAACAACTACTGTGGTCTTTTAATGCCTATGTTGCTGAACTCAAGGAAACAATCCCTAATCATCCCAGTGTGAACATGGTCCCTGGGACTATCTTTTCAAAGTAAAGTCTTTTGTAGGGGTTTATACTTTTATACTATTGTCATCTGTGATGCATTGCATCTGGCAAAATTAGTGACATGTTCTCAAGACATTTTCTCAGTGCAATATACTTGGCTTTTTTCTTTAATGGTGGCAATCTCTTCAACTATGTCTTTCTTGGCTGCAACTATACCCTTACTTCTTTTCTTGCCGAATACAAGTTTTTTCCAATCTTTCTGCTCACCTTTTTGTTTTTGATTCTTATTGTAAATCTAGTTGTGAACAGCCAGAAATACCCAAACCAAAGCATGAACACTGGGCTGCAGTGAAATTTCCTTTGTCACATTAGTCCACCACCTTTAAATTTAGCTTCACATACAACGTATCAGGACATGGATAAAATGTACACAAGTTTTTCATCACAGTGTGATATGCTTGGTCTCTAGTCCAGTTCCCAATAGAGTTTCATTCCCATCTGAACATCATTAGTACAGTTTTCTGATTAGCATTCTGGTCTTCTGAACTCACACTAGCATTACCCTACAAGCTTGTCCTACAGACCCCACTGGCCATCTTCAAATTAATTATATAAATTTTGCAAAATTCCTCCCAGAAACCAGTCCACAAAACTTCTGAACCACAGAATTAAATACACTCACAACAGTGAACCTACTCCTCAGTATCAATTTTCTGTACTGTTCAGATATAGTCAGAGGTCTTTTGTGACTACCTACCCAAAGAAAGTCAATCTAAGGAGTTAAGATTTATTTTATCTTGCAGTTACATTGGTTTTGGTCCATGATTGGCTGGCTGTAAGTCAGAAAGTCCATGATGAAAGGCAGACAGAGGAAAGTTACTCACTTGGTTTTAACCACTGTCCTCATCACTGTGACAAAATACCTGACACCCAAAAGGTAAAGGAGAAGAGGTTACTTCGGCTCACAGTTTCAGAGTTTCAGTCCTTGGTTGGCCGGGTCCAGTGCAGAAATGGCGTAGTGACAAGGAATGCCTTGGAGGAAAGCCTTTCATGCCACAGTGGCCAGAAAGCAGAGAGAGACAAGGGATGATACAGCTACTAGTCACCTGCCTCTTTCAACCAGAGACTATGTAATTCGTCATTTAAACTGTATAAAGATATCAACTGAGATTATAGGAAAAGTATAGGGCTGGGGATTTAGCTCAGCAAGCACAAGGTTGTGAGTTCGATTCCTGGTACCGGCAAAAACAAAACAAACAAAAAAAAAAGGATAGAAAAGTATATAATTTATGTCTATGCATGAGGCTTGATAAACCTAATTTCAGTTTAAGAAACAACTGTCTCACTTTCAGGTAAACTTGCTCCTTTGTATATCAAATACCTTGCTTATATTTTATCTCACTACTGCATCACAACAGCAGTGTCATAGCTCCAAAAATGAGCTGAAAACTTTGACTGTATGAGCTTTCCTCTATGGAGGAAAACAATTCTTTTTCAAAAGCTATCAGTTGTTTAATCTCACAGTGACTGATAAATATTTTATGTAAAGTATAAAAACAAAATATTTATTCACAAATTATTTTTTTTTACATTTTATTTTAAAGGGAAAAGAACAGAACCAAAATGGCAAAAGCAAATACAAAAACAAAACAACACAAAAACAATAAAAATAGTACAGAATTTCAAAACAAGATAATAGGAAATTAACAATGATTGTTGTATTACACACCAAAATTGCTTCATAATAATATGATGTCATGTGAATACATATATATGTATATATATATATATATATATATATATATATAAAAAACAAAAAAGGTAAATCAGGTGTAAATGCAATCTAAAATGAGCAAGCATTCTATATAACCCTGCATAAGATGAAATTTTAAGTAACTTTATAAAGAAACCTACGTATTTCTTCTGGCTCTTTTCAGTCATTTTCATTTATTTTGTTTGTTTTTCTTCTGGTACCAGGAATCAAACTCACGACCTTGCGCTTGCCAGGCAGGCACTTTGCCACTGAGCTAAATTCCCAGCCCCAGTCATTTTCATTTAAAGTGATAGTTACATTTTGACATAGACTAGGGTGTGGCAAAGTTGCCTGGGGAAGACGGTGTGACCTGTTAATTATAAGATCCCAGAACCCATGCCCATAACAGTTCTCAAAGCCCTGCACCTGGACTTCTGGAGAACTGCAGCAGATTTCCAATAGGACCATGACATTAACCTAAAGCATGGGATCTGATCACTGTCTCTCAGGACCCATATGTAGAAGTTCTTGAGAGTTTCCTCCAGATTTGGACAGTATAAAAGGACACAGACACCAAGAACAGATTGCTATCCTGGCTTTCCTCACAATAGCCCACTCTGCTCCCTCCAGGATATACTTCTATCTTGGTTTTTTCCTCATTTACTTTGTCCAAGCCTGGTCTGCAGAGCCAGTTTCTCTCTAACTCTTCACTTTTACTTTTTCAAATAAACTTTGCCATTGCTTTTTGATCATTTCAATTCTTAGTTCAAGATGAGAAGAAACTGGAATCAAGCTCCAGAAAGAGAGGCAAGTAACCTGGAATCTAGTAACATTTATTTGGTAAGCCACTTTTAGAAGAAGCTACCTGATAACAATTTTACTTTCCTTTTGCAGTTATAGTAATTTCATTTTTACTTGTTATTTAAATTTGTGACCCAAAAGAAGCTTGGTGTGTGTTTATATGGGGATGGTAGGTAAAACAATTCTATTTTATTTGTATTTTTGTGAATAGGAAAACCAAATTTTCCTTTTGTTCCACTACTTTTCCAGTAGTGGCTAGTAAGCTGTTTTCCCTACTTTACTTCCTAAGTGTAAGGGCACAAGAAAAATTTGAGTTCACCATGGAGAATATCTATAGCTATTCCAAGTAGCTGTTGGATTGGCAATGTGTATTTTTCTGTCATTTTTTGTTATTGTTGTTCTTGCTCCAAAAGGCATAGAGTCAGTTGTTTCATTGACGTTTTATGTGAAGTGACCAGAACTTGAGAAACTAGTCTGACAAGAAAGGGCATTTAATTGCGTGCTATAGAAATGCCTTCAAGAGAGAGGACTGAATAGTGCAGAGATTAAATGAGTAAACTTTTAACTTCAGCCATCGGTAGCTCTGGCTCAACTCACAGAGTTAATAAAAATTTTTGTTTTAATTTTTGCCTGTGATAGAATTATTGCTGAAAACAAAAAGCCAAAAGAATATTCTATTGGAGCTTTAGCTCTTTCACCCATCTATTGACAATTATTATTTTCAGAACAACTGTGTTTACCCCTTTCTTGCCTCAAAGAAAAAAGCGTTTCCTGGGATTTCTCCACATAGTCTGTACTGTGAAATCTGTTAATTGCTACAACAGTTAATCTCAATTTTCAACCTGATTGGATTAAGACATACTCAGCAGATTAGTAAAGCGCACTTCTGAGTGTTCTTTTGACTGGGGGATATAGGCCAACAAACTGAGGAAGAAGGACCTGCCCCGATTCTGGATGGGAGCATACAGTGTTTGCAGCCTGAGTGGAATGGAAACTGGAGCAAGGAAGTTGGTTTTTCTCCTTAAAAACTCCATTCTACTTAAGGAGACATATTTTTGCTACAATAATTGTGGAAATGAGATTGCATCTTCTTTAAACTTTCAACAGGGACTCACACCAGTGACTTTCCAAGGAGCTTCCAGACTTCAAGTCACTCCATCCTTGATCCTTGTTTTTCTACACCTTCCAACTTCTTGGATTGAGCAGCTACTGGATCATGTGGTTCTCCACCTTGCACATGACCATTGAAGATTCTATAAGCCTAGAGAATCCTAATCAGTGTAGATTTTGGTACCAAGTAGGTCGAGGGAAACAAATTATAAGAATGAATTTTCATAAAGTGGTTCCTGGAGTTGACTCTAATTCGATGAGATCTAAATCTGCCAGAGTCTGTCCTTCTGATAATGTATAGAATATTGATAGCCCATGGTGTGAATGTCTTAGAAGAATATGCAACATAGATCTATTTAATATTCCTAATTCATCATTTGTAAGATGCAAGAAATATGATGACTGTATACATGATATGTTTGTATGTTTTTGGAAGATGAAGAAATATAATGATGTTGGCTGGTTTCCCTTCACACCTCTGAACAAAGTAATAAGGGGAAAGTACAAATTTAAAGATTTTATTTTGCAACTCCAGACACACATAAAAAACTTAAAGATTTCTAAAATTGGTCTTGAAAGAGAATTTTCTGTTCTGTAGTGCTAGGTCTGATGTTGCTCAGAAACCAAATACAAACTGTCATCATGTGATTGGCTGAAATACAGTGTAAGATAAACTCTCAGCCTTGAAAGTTATTCACAATCACAGTGAGGACAATGATCAAAAAAAAATAATGGGGTCCTGTAAATTGGGATAGAGATGTTTGAGAAAGAATGATGAGGGTGCAGAGATTGAACTCCTACATTCTGATGAATTCATTTTGTTAGGCGAAGAGATTTTCCCACTCTCTGTGGCAGAATGATCCACACCCACAACCCCTGTGGTACTGGCCTCTCCACTTCTGCCTGAGGAATGTAATCATGCAGTAATGACCTTCCCTAATACAGTTACCAAGCTAGAAAATGCTGATGCTTCTTGGGTTCCATCCTCAAACCCACTTTTTTTCTCAGTAACCAGGCTCAACCCTCAGGAGGCTCTAGAAGTAAAGTGCACATTGTGATCCATGAAGAGATACACTGTGATCCCAAAGAACATCTTGAATTTTTAAATCTTACAAGCAGAAGTCAGTGAACAGGTATGAAAATTAGTTTTGAAGGTGTGGGATAGTGGTAGAAGGAACATAAAACTGGATCAGACTGAATTTCTTCATATGCACTTATTAAGCTAAGGTTCTGGAACTAATGTACCAGCTCATACAGCTAACAAAGTTACTAGGAGTTTATTCCATGGATTTGCTGAAATATGGATCAAAGGATGGTCCTCTGTGAATAATCTGGAGATGACTTATATCTTTAGTTTCTTGATGAAAAGATCCAAAGCCTCAAGATCATCAGAATATTGGAGTAAATTTGCCAGGATAAACTTAGTCCTCCAACACTGGGAGGTCCACAAGATGCATCTTTTACTAATATCCTAAGAAATAGATTTGAGTGATGATAATCAGAATCCTTGAGCTCTGACATTGCTCTTCCCTACAGATCAGACCTCATGGTGCAGGTCATAGTCACTCAGTTGGGAAACTTAAATGTTATATGTATAATTGGATCCTAGAATGTTAGGAGCCAAGTAGTAGCTCTCAGCTGCCAAAGTCAAAGTGAGTATACTCACTATATGGCAGCAGTGGCAAAGGAATGATCAGAATGGTCTGACTCCTGTAGCCCTGTGATGCTGACTACTTAATCAAGGTGCTTCCAGTAGTGAAATAAATAGGAAGCCTACTTATTTTATACTGCATCTATATAGCTAGAAATTTCAGGGCATATGAACAAAAGTCTACGTGAAATTTTAGCAACAGAGAACTATAGCGCCTTAACCAATTCTCATATTTGAGACATTTTACAGGCATTTTACTTGAACAAAGAGGATGCCAGGTATGATTGAGGAAAAGCCCTAGTATACTACTTTCTCCCACCATTCCTAAAAGAGACCTATGGCCTTTAACATTGATAACCATACACTGGGAAAAAAGAAATATTCAAACATTTAGAGTACTACTAGACACTGGTTCTGAGCTGAATTATAAGAGATCCAAAACACAGTGGATCTCTAGTCGGGGTAGAGGCTGTGGAGAGGTCGGGTGATCATTGAGTTTTATCTAATGTGCAACTCACAATGGGTCCAATAGGTTCCCAGACGAACCTGTGGTTGTTTCCCCAATCTCAGAATACGTACTTAGGCTAAACATTCTTAGTACTCAGCAGAATCGCCATGTTGGTTCTCTAACCAATGAAATGAGAGCCATTATTGTAGGAAAAGCAAAATGGAAACCACTACACTTAGCTCTAGCAAGGAAAATGGTAAGTTTTAAAAATTCACATTCCTGGAGAGATTATAAACATTACTGCTTCTATCAAGGGCTTAAAAGATTCATGAATAATGTTTTATATCACATTGTCTTTGGATTCTCTTACCTTGCCCTGTTTATGCTAGAATGGGTTATGGAAAATGACAGTGTCTTGTCATAAGTTTAATCAAGTTGTATCTCCAGTTGTGGATGTGATACTTGATTTGGTTTCTTTGCAAATTAACAGATGACTTGATACAGAAAATTTAGTTATTGATTCAGAAAATATCTTTCTCCATGTCTATGCATAAGGGGCACTAGAATCAATTTGTTTTCAGCTGGCAAAGTCATCAAAACACCTTCATTTCTTGCCTCAAGAGAATATCAACTCTAGACTTTAGTCACAACTTCGTTCACAGGGGTCTTGACCATCTTTCTCTTCTACAAGGCATCCATCACATTGAAGACATTCTGTTGATTCAATCAAGTGAGCAAGAAGTAGAAGCCACTTGTACAGTCCCCTGCCACTGACAATTATTGTGGGACATTGCACTTCTATCATGTCTTTACTGTATGCTTTAGGATTCTTACTCCAAGGCTTTGAATATGTGCTTTATTCAAAATTAATTTTAAGCATAGTTTTATCATTTATATTGCCAGTTGGAGTTGATTCTTCCAATGTGTTCTGGAGGATGTCTCTTATTAAATAACAACTTGTTATTTCTAAAATAATTTCTATGTGATTTATTCTTTCAATATAAAGTATACCCAAAGCATCATTTATTCAGGGCACCAATATCAATAAATTAGGCTATTGATGAATGCATAGCTAGTCTACTGAGAAGTACAGCTTACTGGAAGAGTAGGTCACTGGGGTTAAACCTTTGAAGAATTTATCTCCTCTTGAGCTCTTTCCTTCTCACTATGCTTCCTGGCTGTTGGGAAGTATATTATGATTTAGATCTGGGGTGTCCCCCAAAATCTTCATGCATTCAGAGGTGAGGCCTTTGGAAGGTGATTGGATCTTAGGAATGCTGTGTTCCTCAGTGAGTTTGTGGGTGAGTATGCTGCTAGCAGGTGGTACCTGGTCAGAAGATGGGCCACAGGGAGTAAGACCTGGAAGGTATATCTGCCTCCCTGGTTCTTCTCTTCTCTCTGTGCTTCCTCAGCACCAGATATTACCAGGTTTCTTGTGACGGAACCTTCTAACATGTCTTTCCTGCCTTTCCTGGGCTTGGAGCCAGCTGACTATGGACTAAATCCTCTAAAACCTGTGAACCAAAATAAACCTCTCATCTTTTAAATTGTGGATGTCATTCATTGTATCTCAGGGATAAGAAAAGTGAGACAGATTTTATTACCGGAAGAGTAGATTTGTTACCATAACAACCTCCAAGTGGTTTAGAAGCTTCCTTGAATGTTGTAAACTGATACTGATGGAAGACTCTTGTCAGAGCTCAGAAGAGTAGAATGCTGGAAGTAATGCAAATAGTAAAGGCCAGGATCAGAAAGTTTCAACTAGGAACAAGGACTCTATTGACATTGGGACTCATGGTTATGTATGTTATGCTCTGGCAAAAACTGTCTATATTTTATCCAGGTCCTGATTACCTGATCATGTGATTTAGAAATATTTGGATGAGTTTGGAAATGTTTGCCAATGCCAGCTAGAGATGCCCTGGAATTCTGTAAGTCAAGTTTAATAGGCATTGCTGATTAGAATTTAGAATACCACAATGCAGGCAGAAATGCAGATAGTAAAGACTATGTTTAAGAGGTTTCAATTAACAGCAAGAACACTATTGGAAGTTGGACTCAAAGCCATTTGTGTTATCGTCTGTAATGGTTAATTGATTGTGTGAATTTGAATAAGAGAAACTCACCTAAATTGGCTCAGCAATTCCACATCTTAGGGTATGGAAGACCCACCCTAGGGCAGCTTGTTCCTTAGATGGTATAAAGGGGAAATAAAAAACTGATATGCTTCTGTTTCTTTAGAGGAATTCTAGTCTTTGCCTTTAAGTTGAACATCATCTTCTGGCTTCCAGTACAGACTTCTCACCCTTCCATCACAGATTCATTGGCTTCCTGATATAGATTTGCATGGGACACAGCAGTGAGCTCCAGACCTTTGACTGGATCCTTTAAATCTCCAGTGTGTACACAGAACCTCTGCTCTCTTCCACATTCAACTCTGGGTGACCATTGTAAGCCAATTTTGCAAATTCTTCTATATTTGTATATCTTATATTTATTTCTCTATGAACACTGACTGATACACTCTCTGGTGGAAAATTTGTCCTCATCTTGTTCCTATCCTGAGACCTTGTAAGAGAGTGCAGTTAAGGGCAGGAGATCAAGCAACCCAAAGTTGAGGCTGTGGCATGAGCCCTTCTGGCTGTTTCTGCCATATCTGCTATGAAAATCAGGACCAAAAACTAGTGCTGATTAATTTAAATTTTTGCTCATGTCCAACAAAGAAGTACCTGCAAAGACGGGCCTAATGAATTTGAGCAAATGAAAGTATTATTGCTAAACAGATTAGCACTCAAAAGAAACCAAGTATTCTGCATCAAGTTTATATGAAAGATACCTTGAGAGAATCTGAGGAATCAGCAAGGCACTATTGACAAGTTCAAGAACACAAAAGTCAAAGACGTTGCTCTAAAAAGGGAATTCCAGAGCCTCCTATTTGAGAAGGGCTGCCTAAGAAATTGGTTCCTTGGTATTAAGTTCATAGTGCTAAACCATCATGCGTTTATAGGCCTCTGTAAGCCATGATCCAAGAGGACTCCAGCTTCTTCTCAAGCTGGTGGCATACTGTGACTGCATCCATGTAATGAAAATGCAAGAGTTGTGGGGTTAGGGAAACTTCCACCTAGATTTCAGGTCAGAGATGTCAGGCAGTGCGCCCTCAAAGTGCCTTCAATGGTTAGTGCATGAAACTGTGAGAGTTATGCTTAAAGCGCAGTAGAGACCCCAGGAAGCTGGAAAAGCAAGCAACATGAAATAACTGCTGAGAAAAACCACAGTTGGTGAGCAAAGCTACCTTAAGAGAGAGGCCATTATGGCTCTAACCAGCGATGTTGTAGGAGCAGGGCTGCCCAAGCCTCTTCAATTTCACATCTGAATTCTGGACACAAATCCCTGCTGGTTTTTAGTCTTACTTTGGTCTCATTACTTTCTATCTCTGTATTACTTCTATTTGGAATAGGGATTTTAATACTCTGCCATTGTATATTGGCAGCATTTTTCTTTTTGATTTTTATAGGGACTCACAGGTAAGAGTTTTCCTTCAGACACTGAGAAAACTCTGTTTTTGGATTTTTTCAGAGATACTGGAACTGTTAAAACTTTGTTGGTTCTTAGAGATGGAACAAATGCATTTTGTATGCAGCGGTGGACATGAGTATTTTGGAGACCAGAGGCCCCATATTGTATTATGGTTTACAACTAGAATACCCTTCTAAAGCTTCATGTGTTCAGAAGTGGGGATTTTTGAAGTGATTGAACCATGGGGGCAGTATACTCATCAATGTGTTAATCTGCCAATGTGTTTATAGCTGATTTGCTGTTAGGCAGTGGGGACTGGTTGGTAATGCCTTCCAAGGCATGACCTGGAAGGACTGATCTCTCTCTTTCTCTCTCTCTCTCTCTCTGTCTGTCTCTTTTCTCTTCCTGATTCTTCTCAACCATGGCATGAGCAAGTTTTCATCCAACGTGCCCCTCTGCTATTCTTCCTGTCTTAAGCCATCTGATCATGGACTGATATTGTGGCCCATAATAAATCACTCCTTCTTTAAGTATTGAGTATCAAGTATTGTGTTCATTGATGGGAAAATGGCCATGACACAAACAAAGAAACTCAGTGTTGACTTTAATTTTAAGTTATTGTTTATTGCATTATTTTACTTGTTATTAATATCTATAAACTCTCTGAACCTAAATTATTGGTCTAATTTTCTTTAAAAAAATATTTTTTCTCTACAGCATTAGCAAATCTGAAATCTTCCATTCTTTTTAATTTCCCAATTATGGTGCTGAATCACATTTTATTTTAAATTTTGTTTGTTTGTTTTTTTAAGACACACAACATTATCCAGGCTGGCCTTAAACTCACAGTGATGCGCCTACCTCAGCGTCCTAAGTGCTGGGATTTCAGGCATGCACCACCACGCCTGGCTGAATTATATTTTATTTTATTTATTTATTTATTTATTTTGGTTTTTCTCCGGTACCAGGAACTGAACTCACGACCTTGCGCTTGCCAGGCAGGCGCTTTTGCCGCTGAGCTAAATCCCCAGCCCCGGCTGAATTATATTTTAAAAATCATCTCTAATACACTGAAAAAGACCATGGATAGAGAAAATATCAACAGTATAATTTGAGAAGCTTTGTTGTTCCAATAAAATCTGGGGAAATGATAACTAAGCAAGTTACACTGGAAAAGAATTAGTTACATAATCCCTTGAAATCCACTAAAGGAGTAAGAGAATCCATGTATTTATAGAATTCTTCAACTTTTATCAGTTTTTTCACTTAATACAGTTTCCTCTTCATAAACTTTCTTTTAAAGAAATGATATATTTTTATATCACATTTTCTAATACATCTTAGATCACTTTTTAAGTCATATAAATGTTGATTTCCTCATATTCCTTGATAATTCTTTAAATGGAAAAAATCATATTACCTTAAGTATAATATAATTAAGATTTCTGAGTTTTCCATTCTTCATTCACTTAGGTAAAAGTTTTATGCAATCATTTCAAGCAAATTGTATCTGTCTTTTGTACAGTACCAGAAAATTTATTTGAAATAAAAAAGAGACACTTTCAAATATAGTGTTTGAGTTTTATTTTTAATTTATGTTTTCTCACTTATTGGGTCAGAAAGTGCTAACACCATAGCAATACCTCTAGCACACTTTAGAAAGCTGTAAGTCTCGCATTTAAAAAGCTCAATTGAAAAGTTATAAATCAAGTTAAAAATCATTACTTTACCCATGCAAAAAGGACCTTATATTGTCAGAAAATGTGTATCCTGTTTAATAAATTCTATTTTAGTAAAAGAGAAATTAATAGTTCTTTCCTCCTATTAGCTAGTAAAGGATACAGGCAACATAACACACAATAATACTGTAACAAATAATGTGCTATTAGTGTTAGTGATACTACCATAGCAAAGATTGAAAACTCAAATAATAAAACATGCACTTCTTTTGTGATGAATTATAGGCTCTCTTATAGAAAATATAAAGTTACAGTAAAGGTTTGAGTGCTGCAGAGATCTCTGATTCACAAAGCCTACTTTCGTAACTGAAGAAATGCTCATCTCCTATGAGTGGGCTGGGGAAGTTCTCAATCTATTAGTGAGGATTGGGAATAGAAGTTCTAAGCAACCTGGTTACACTGACTCATTAGATATGAATATTCTTATGAAGATAGGTATCATGTGAGACCCCAATTTGGGGGATGAAAGGAAGGTGCAGATATATGCTGGGAGCAGTGAATGTGGGGAGCAGAGAGTGAACTGTGAAGATTCACAAGGGATGTGAGAGAAGGTGCGGAGAGTGGCAGGTCAGAAGGAGAGAGTTGCAAGGAGATGCAGAGGTGATACTGGGGTGGGAGACGGTAGAGGAACGAGAAAGTTAATGAGGTGGGGTAGAACATAATAGGAGAAGAAAAGGGAAGGAAGTACAAAGTACACATAAAACCACTAGGTCATATGTTATGAAGCAATATGAACACCAAGGAAGACAAAACATGAAGACAAGACACACCTTTACAAATTTCTGCTCAAATTCTATTCAGAATGAAGGTATTTCAATACTTCATAACCTGATGGGGTGCAGAAGAATAAAGAAAAGATTTTTCTTTTAAATTCTAGTTGATTCCATATCCTTTACTATGGATGTTCTTTCATAAATTAGTAAATTAATGATATAAGTGAATAGAGTGATTCTATTCACTGGCATTTTGTATTTACTATCAAATAGGTATTCAGATAAGTTTCCATGCATGACTCTTTATGAATAATTTATAGTGAAAAAATGATACCTGTCAGTTAAAGATTAAATGCAATCAACATTGTATTACATAATTATTTATTATTGATAAGTGAAATAAATACATGCATTATATATGTTATATGAAAGATTATACTTTATTCAAATGCCATATAATCTAAGAAACCTTTTTTGTTAGGATTAAGAAAACTTTGAAGAACTGCAGTTAAACATATTCTTTAAAATATTAAATATAGAACTTTTAAATACAAGTAAGGGAATTTTCTCCTTGAGGCAACTACATTTCTTCCTATTGCTATTCACAAATATTTGAAGCCTTTCAACATTCCCTAGAAGGTTGACACACCAACTGGAAATCTAAGTTCTGTATAGGAATAAGACTGAGGAATTTGAATTGCTATAGTTTATGATCATGTTTATGCTTTAGAGCATTTATTCTTTCTATTCTATGTATAGAAACAAATAATCAAATTGGAAAAATGTGTACTTATTTACTTTACTGTCTGATATGAATAGAGAGTTGAGAAAAATATGGTTGAGAGTGATTGGCTACCCTAAGAAAACAGTGTCTGTATTAGCAAGGAGTCAGAGCTAAAACTTCAGCCCACTAGGGAGCTAGGGACAGGCTTGTGATCTCAGGGAACAGTTGACGGAAGGCAAAGATGAGCAATTTCAGGTAGTAAATGTAGGCACTAAGGATACTTATTCCAAGACCCAGATGACCAAATGAAAGTGTAAAATCTATGAGCAACAAATACAGACCAGAAGCCAAGGTTTACAATCAGGTCCCTGAAAGGATGAAGAGAGCCAAAAGAAGTGATGCTACTTAAAAAGTCAAGGTCCCCAAGTCTACACACAGTAGAGACTGAATTCTTACTCTTTCTTCCCAGGTACATAACGCGAGCAAGCCAAATGTTCTTGCTCTCAGTTTTATCACCTATTAAGTGGAGTTGAAAATACAGAAGGTTTAATTAAGCATTAACTGTTCCTTTCAGTAAA
>NW_004955418.1:14912025-14945230 GCF_000276665.1 Chinchilla lanigera
TCTTTCTTTCTTTCTTTCTTTCTTTCTTTCTTTCTTTCTTTTTCTTTTCTCCTTTCCCTCATCACAGTTGTTGCTTCCTTTGAGCAGTTTCTTTCCTTTTCACAATATCTATTGTACCTTTCGGGTTTTATTTAGTCTTTCAGGTTCTTACACTGAGGAGACATTTTTATTCTTTTTTTAAAAAAAAGAAAAGAAAATACAGGAAGTGTATGGAAGAATTAAAAGTGGCAACATTTGTTAAGTTGTTTTGCAAATCAATAAAATATGTACGTGATATTTATAGGTAGGTAAATGAAAACTCCTTCACAGAGATTAAAGAACTTATATCACAATGAATATTATTTTTTATCATGCTAAGGAAGGGACAAATTATCAACATTTTATAAATTAAAATTTTGGCTTGGCATGGTGGCTCATACCTGTAATCCCAGCACTTGAGAGGCTGAGGTAGGCAGATTTCCACGAGTTTGAGGTGAGCATAGGCTACATAGTGAGTTTAAGGCCAGCCTGAACTACATAGCGAGATCTTGTCTCAAGAATAAATAGATAGATAGATAGATAGATAGATAGATAGATAGATAAATGAAAAGTTTTTTGAGATAGATAGGATTCCTATGAAACTGTAACAAAGAAGGCAGAGAAATTCTAGATGCTCTGCAGTTTCTACTAATGTAACAGCTTTCAAAACTATTATAAGCATGAGTATTTTGACAGTGAGACATTTAAGATATAGAGTTCCTTCATTTTTCTTCCATTTCAGACTTCTGGTGCCTATCAATCTCTTTCAGATGTCTATAATTTGCCATTTGGAGAATGTTTAGAAACAGATTTATGGGATTGGTGTTTATCTCTCAGCATAATTCTCTGGAAATTTAGTTAAGTTTTGTGTAGCAATTTCTCTTTTTCTTGCTAAGAAGTATTCCACCATTAGTACATTGTTTAATCATTCATGTATGGATGAATACCTGCATGTTCTCCAGTGTGGGTCATTACCAGTAAAGATGCTGTGATTATTCATTTACAGGCTTGTATGTGAACAGCAGTTTTCATTTCTATGGAATGATTGCTAAGGTTGAAATTGCTGTGTCACAAAACAGTTGTATCTTAAATTTTAAAAAATGATAATAACAAAACTGTCAAATTGTTTCCCAGAGTCACTGCACCATTTTATATTCCCACCAGTAATGTCGAAGTGAATCAGTTTCTGTTTGTATTTCCCAAAAGGATAATGATATTCAACATCTTTTTTATCTGCTTATAATGATATTAAACATCCTTTCAAATGCTTATCTGACATTTATATGCCCTTTTCAATAGATATTTATGTCTTTTGTCTACTAATTACAGTATTTGGATTATTTTTCTAAACTACTGTGTTTTGAGAATTACTTGTATAGATATGTAGTAGTCTGATGTATATGTGGTTTTCAAATACTTTCTCCCAGGCTATACATTATCTCTTCATCATTTTCACATGAACTTTTATAGTTTGTTATGTACGAAGTTGGAAATTTTGAAGAGCTCAAATTTATCTGTCAAAGGCATCATGTTTTTCATGTCAAGCTAAGAATTCTGCTTAGCTTTTCATTTTTTCTCCATTTTTTCTCCATTTTCTTCCAAAGAATTATATAGATGTATGTTCTATACTCAAAATCCATTTTGATTTAATTTTTTTGAGACATGGTCTCACTATGTAGTTCAGGCTGTCCTTGACCTTATTATGTAGCTGAGGCTGGTCTCGAACTAGTAGCAATCCTCTTACCTCAGCTTCCAGAGTGCTGGGATTATAGGTGTGTGCCATCTCTCCTGGGTACATACGGATTTAATTTTGTTTGAAACTTGAAACAGGAAAAAAATAGTAGAGAAAATATGCAACACAAAAACATTTATTTCATTAAAAAACAATTAAACTGATTGACTTCTAATAAGACTGAGAAACATAATCTATGAAAAGATACAAATGGTTAACATGATGAATTATAGAGGGAATATGACAAGTCCGATAATCATCAAAAGGATAAGCGAATACTACAAACGACTTTATATAATACTACAGTGGCAACTTAAAAGAAAGGGAACAATTCCTAGAAAATGATAAACTTACCAAAGCTCAATCAGTATAAGTAAACAATATGAATAATACAACAATTATTACCAAAATAGAATCTTATTAAAATTCTCCTGCAAAAGAAGAATGGCCTGCATGGCTGTTCTTAAGTCAATGGAAAATTTTATCAAGTATTTAAAGATAAATCCTCACATTTTACACTCTGTTCCAGACTCTTGGCCTGCATGAGTCAATGGAAAATGTTATCAAGTATTTAAAGATAAATCCTCATATTTTACAATCTGTTCCAGACAGCTGAAGGCGAGGGGCCACTTCACCACTCTTTTTCAAATATACTTTTACCTTGATACAAAATCCTTCTACCTCTTAGACCCCCTCACATATCCAAAAGCTCTATTTCTATATTTTTCTTCAATTCTTTTTTTTGGTCCTCTTTCCTTAACCTCCTTCTCTTCTGCCTCCATCTCTAGTTTCCTCTCCTATTTAAGAAAGATCTCTCTGCTTCTTATTATCTATGTTTTGTTTTGTTGTTTATTGATTTTGGGGATATTTCATACAAGAGAAATGATATAATATTTAATATCTTGTATATCTGATTCATTTCATTTAATATTAAAGTCTCAGGGTGCATCCATTTATCTATAAATGCATCCAATTTATCTTCTTTATGGCAGAGTATTACTCCATTGTGCAAAAATACTACATATTTGTTATACATTCATCTTTTGATGGACGTATACACTGCTTCCAAGATTGAGCTATTATAAATTTCACTACTGTACACATGGACATGTGTGTATCACAGTAATATGATGATTTCAACTTTTTGGGGAAGATACGTAGAAAGAGAATAGCTAGGCCAAATACAATTCCTAGTTTTAGTTTTTTGAGAAATCTCCATAATGATTTCCATAGTGGTTGTACTACTTTGCCTTTTTAAAACAATAGCCATTCTTAATGGAATGTGTTATTTTAGGGCTGTTTTAATTTGCATTTCTCTACTGGTCAGCTATGTTGAACATTTTTAATACCTTTATTGCACATTTCTACTTTTCCTGAGAAATGTCTATTCATTTTGATTAACAATTTTTTATTGAGTCTTTAGTTTGGGGTACATCTATTTTTTTTTCATTTGTTGTATACTCTAGATGTTAGTCCCCTGTCTGAGGCATAGCTGGAGAATTTTATTTTCGCATTCTGTAGGTTGTCTCTGCCTTCTGTTGGTTGTTTCCTTTGTTGTGCAGAAGTTTTGTAATTCAATATGATCATATTTGTGAATTATTGATGTTATTTCTTTTGCTACTGGTGTTCTCTTTAGAAAGTCCTTGCCCATACTTATGTCTTCAAGAGTTTTACTTGTTTTATCTTGCAGCTTATTAAAATGTTTCTGTTTTAACATTTAGACCATTGTTCCATTTTGATTTTAGGTTAGAACATGTTGGGATTTACAGCTCTAGATTCAATCTTCTGGATATGGATATACAATTTTTCCTACATCATTTATTATAAAGACTATCTCTCCTCCAGTGTGTTGTTTTATTTATTTATTTATTTTATTTTTTTGTGTTTTTGTCAAATTGTTGACCGTGTCTGAGGTTGTTTCTACCTCCTCTACTCTGTTCTATTAACCACATGTCTGTTTTTGTGGTAGTACCATGTGTTGTTATCACTGTAGCTTTGTCATATAACTTCAAGTGTGGGATTGTGATGTTTCCTGCTTTGCTTTGGTTATTCAGGATTGCTCTGCTAATCTTAGTCCCTTCTTGTTCCATGTCATTGAGGATTGATTTTTTCTAGATCTGTGAGGAATGCTGTTGGTTATTTTGGTTGGAATTACATTAACCTATATGTAAGCTTTGGAAGTGTAGCTATTTTGACTATATTGTTTCTGCCTAACCAGGAACATGGCATATTTTTCCATTTTCTGATAGTCTTCTAGATGTAAGCATATAGCACTATAAATTTCCCTCTCAGCACTTTTACCTTGCATCCTACCTGTTTTCATGTGGTTGATATGAAGTTTTAACTCATACTTTTTTGTTATTGAAGATATACAATGAAACCTCAACTTTCACTTGCCTTGGAACATGAGGAGAAGACGCCGTGTACCCATTAGCTCTATGTCCCATTATCTTATTTGGTTCCTTGATGTTAAATGAGGGGTTGAGGCTGACTTCAACTCCAACCTATGGGCACTGCAGAAACAAAGATGTAGATTAACAAAACCTTATACAATAAGTAAAACAATCTGATACTGGAAAAATAAAAGGGATGGTGGTGGAGGGAAATGGGAACAGAACTTAAATGTGTGTACGTACTAATATGCTAAGGTGAATATAATCATTATGCACTGCAAATATGTATAAATAAAAGTAAAACAAATTCCTTAGGCTTTTAGAAACCTGGTTAAATTTTGGACACTGTATATTGCTAATGTTGTCTTTATGGGTGAAAAATAAGATAGGAAGAAAAGAGATGTGGGAAAAGTAGTGTTGACTACCTTACATCCTCAAACCACCTTATACTGAGTGAATTAGTGAACACTTGATGGTGTAGAGGTTCAACCCCTCACTTGGCCCTACTGACATCAGGGTGGATGAGGAATAAGATTTTCTATGTGCTTTGCTTCAGGTTATCTTGTTTTCTCTTCTTACTGGCAAATTGGTGTGTGAGTTTAGCTATACAATGCACTTCCTCAGTACCACACTAGGTAGATGGTAGAGTACTTACAAGCTCAGGCTTGAACAACTTTGTGCAGTCTCAGTGAAGTCACATTGCTGGAGGCTGACCCATTGAATTTTACACCATGGTGGAAGTTTGCATTAAGTCAAATAACTGTCTCTGTGGACTACTTGTTTTCATTTCTGTTGGGTGATTGTGGATGCCAGGTTGCTGCTATATGTCACTGAAGCTACTGTTATTGGGCAAATGAGGCACTGCTGATTTTTCGTGGTACGGAAGGAAACATTTGCTCCCAGATGTGTTCGCCTAAAATCAGTTCAAGGAGGATTAGTGACAGCTGCTTCCATAGAATAAAAGCAGGAAGTGGAGGATTAACTTCGCACATATCCCCACAGAAACCACGGGAGTAGGAGTGTATGTAGGAATTTTTTAACTTTTCAGGCTGTGTTTATCTTTAGTGTCAGCCTTTATGCTTTTGCAGTGTCCAGAGAACTCATTGTTTGGTCATACATCAAGTCTTAAGGGTCTTAGGCATTCTGCTGGTAAGCTTGGTTTTGTGTTACTTCTGGGCAGTTTTAGCTGAAAGAGTGAATACTTGGAATAAATGGAACTACTCTATCTGATTGAAACTATTAGATTAAAAAGGATTGTTGACTATTTTAGGTATAGACAAATTTATAATCAACATGTACTATTCTCAATGACTAAACTGACATGAATTCAGTTTAAGAGATCATATTTCATTTTCCAAATCTTCCACTTGGTTTTGATTGTTACTTGTTTTAGGTGGCCAGTTTTTGACTGTGGCTTAAAATTCACTCTGAGATGTATAATACATTTTTTGGTCCTTCAATATTAAGTATCATTTGGAAGATATTTTTACAGTACCAAAAGTCTTCCTGGGATCTTTCTGTTAAACCCTTTTATAAATATATTTTCAAGTATAGATTTACAAAACTGATTTGTTATCATTATCTTGACTTTACTAATTGTTTTCTTAGTCGAATGCATCATAGATTAGTAAATTTGAAATTTAAAATGAGATTATAGAGATAAAATGTGCTAATGTATTTCATGTTGTTTATTTAAAAATTTTACCATAATATTTACTATTTTCTCATTTCAAAAATCTAAATTTATTTTCAAATAGAGGGAAGAATGTGGCATCTGTATAAAAATTTCATCAATTTTGCTCTGAATAAATGGGTATTTGATCCATGAAGTAGATGACAGAGCTTGTGGCTGATCTTAATTGTTGCACAGAGAAATGTTGAGCCTAGAATTCACCACAGATATGAAAACCAAGATTACACAGAAAGAAAACATCCACATGTTTTTAAATAATGTAGATGACTACACTACTTTAAATATGCTGACTTTAAATAACTTGAAGCATGACTTTAAATAGTTGTTTTAGGCATGTAATGAAGATCAATATTTCTCTGGCATTAAACAATAAAATCCTGTCTACATTGTTTCTGTAGTGATCAATGTTTCATATTGGATCCCATCAAAACATTGTCTTTTATTCTTGAGATACACAAACCTATATACTCTGCCAATATATCATACGATAACCATGTACCGAAACCAACATGGCCTCTCTCTTGGGCTGGCTGTGCTCACTGCCTGCATTTTCCTCAGTGGAATTTCCACATCCCTCACATCTCCAATTAGCTAGGGCCTCCACTGTACCTTTGGCTTCACTCTCAGTTTCATGCACTGACCTCTCATGGGCTCCTCACAGGAGCTATGCCTTTTTCACACATGCGTGCCTGGTCTTCCAGGCTTCTGAAACCTAGATTGTAGCCTTTGTGATGTTATAACTCTTCCATTCTACAAGCCTGAAATATCAGCACCACATTAATAACATCAAGGTCAACTATCACCTTGAGCATTACTGAGTGCCTTGGACTGTGGCTGTAGCATCCTCTGAGTGCCTAGATGGCTGAACTCAGTGGCACACTTTCCTAGACAGCTCTGGATGAGCAGGCATCCTAGGGACTCACTTCTTGAATGAAAGATTTACAATTTTCCCCCTGCCCCCAAGCCTGGTATAGGTGGGGTCTTGCTGATATCTGAGATGCCTCCAAGACATCTTCCTTCTAGTGCCTGGTAAAAGTATTTGCCTTCTTTGTAATGCTAATCTTTTCAGGCCTGTAATGCTCCTCTACCCCTTATATTTGCACGTATTTTCTTTCTGATAAAACTGCAAGCTTGTGCAAATATTTAGCTTTGTTGTATGCTCTTGAGTCTCACTGTAGATGTGGCTAAAATTAGCCCCAGTAGCCATGCCACAATGTAAACATTGGCCTGCCTTGAAATTCCCTCTAACAGATTAATTAGTCTACTGCCCTTAATCTGTCTCTTGTGAAATCTCAGGACCTGGACAAAATATAGACAAATTTTTTGCAAGAGTATAACATATACTGCCTTGGTCCAAGTGCCAGGGGAGTCCTTCTTCCCAACAGAAATCTCCTGAGCTTGGCCTCCACTGTCCATATTCTTGTCAGCACTCTGGTCTTCTGAGCTCTGATCAGTATCTCTCATTGATCTCTGCTTGTAGCATTCTAAAGCTTCACTGCTCAGCATCTTCAGTCCTTTTTAAAGTCCTTGGACAACCAGTTCCCAAGACTTCTAAAGCACATGGCCATGTATAGTTACTCCAATAGCTCCACTCTTGGTACCAATTTTCCATATTAGCATTTTTACCTTACCTAGGATACAGTTTCTGAGACCTCCAACTTAGAGAAGCAGAGGGTTTTTTAGCTCACGGTTTCAGTAGCTCCCATGGACAGTGAAGGCCAGTCCATGGTTGGCAAGGTACAAGGCAAGAACGGCATGGCACAATGGTACAGCAACAGAAAACTGTTTATCCCATGGCAGCCCGGAAGCAGAGAGAGAGAAGAAGGAGCCGGGGACAAGAACAAGTCCATTCATGTTATGCCTACCATGAGCAGACTCTTCTAACCAGGCCCTGCTTCTGAAAATGAGACTTTTGGAGGATGTTTTGGGTATAAAACATAAACTATAGTTATTTGTACAGGCTTTGTGGTCATCACTTGGTACTGGCCAGTATCCTTCACTAGCCATAAATTCTTCTAATGGAAGGTGACAGAGACAATCATACACAGCCTCACTGATGCAGCCTCTTTGGCAAGAGTGGAAAGCCTAGTTATCTGTTTTAGATATCCAGACTTTTGGAAGGAGATTTTGGGAATAGTTAAGTTTAAAATAAGTTTAATACTAGTACTAGTTTAAACCTCAAGGAAGAAATATTCTGCATTCTTGTTAATTAAAGGATGGTGTTTGGCCGGGCAACTTCAGCAGTGTTATGAAGTGTTTCAGAAAAACAGTCTTGATGCATGTCTCCCTCCCAACCCCAACTCCTTGGATAGTCTGAATTATTTCACCTGTTTATGAGAGCCTCATAAAATCCATTCGCACCTAAGTTTGAGAAGCTCTTCTCTTAGAGCTAAAATTTAAAACAGAAAATCTCTCTGGATCAAACTTGTGCCTGAAGTCAATTAGATAAATACAGTTTTTGAAATATGGAAAATGCACACTCAGAAGAAGCACACTTTTCTAAGATACCTTAATTGCTTGGATTGAGCATTAGGATCTATGTTTATGTGATAAATGCATAGTTTAAAAGGGAGAAAACAACTATTTTAAAATCTCTGAAAATATTTAAATGCTAGTCAAATCACAGGATTTTGCTTTATTTTCTAAAGTATTATTAACAGAATAAAAAGTCATTTTTTTTGCTGTTTATGAGGTATTTTAAACATTATTGAATTAGTCTCAATTTTTATTTAGGGGCCTTATCAGATAAAGCAGCATATGATTAAATAATTACATTAATTTAGGAAAAATAATATAACTAAATCATTGAAACTTTAAAAATGCTTGACTTTGCTTATTTTTGCTTTTCCACTTGATATATCAATCGTTTTGCTGGGTCTGACTTTGCTTCACAGGAAATGAAATTCCCATTCAGAAGCACCTTATTGGTAAGATCTATTCTTTCCACCCATTTTCTAAATATCTTTGAGAATGGACTAGTGTTCATATATTAACTGAATAACTTTTTATATTTCAAATATATATCTATGTTATAATTGCCAATTTAACACATATACAATGTAAATAATAATTATTTAAATACTATTCATTTTCCACATATAATCCATGACACACAGATATAGTTCCAGTGAACATCAGGAACATGACAAGAAGATTTTCAGATGGACTATCTTAAGAAAGAATGACTAAACAAAAATGCTCTTTCTCATGTGATGAGCATACCATATTTCAAAAAATCTTGGACACATTTTGATTGTGTCATTAGCCATCAGAAATATTTTCTTGAATGGAAAGTTTTGGTAGTTGTCTTGTTTCTCGCCAAAATAAAAAGATTGATGCTGAATAAGGGTTTATATTAATGAGAAAATATTGAGAATAAACAATATGGAATGATTTGCATGTATGTAATTAAAGATTAAAATGCTGGTGCCAGAATATGTAATTATTATAGAGGACGATAAGATCGGAGCTCACTAATAATTAATGAATCCCTTTTCCATTTGGTCTTCACTTCTTTAAATGTCTGCTTTCTTTAAATTTCATTTTATTCTTTAATTTTTTAAACTTACCTTATATAATCTGTGGTTTTGTAGCAGCAGTTCACATACTTGTTAGCAAAATGTTCCACTGTCTCTAAAGAAATGTTTTGGTAAAACAAATACTGTGTTAAGAAGGAAAATCCCCAGAACTGTAAAAGAATTGGAGGTGTCCACATGTTCAACATAGAAGTTCACTAAACTACTGAATATTTGAAAACCAAAGGGAAAGGGAACCAAGAGATGGAAGGATTTGGGAAATAGCAGAGAGAGGGAGATTTAAAAAAAATTAAGATGTGTTATGTACATATATCAACTTCCAACCAGAAATGTAATCGTTATGTACCGGTAAATAATACATACAAATTGAAAAAAAGGAGTAACTGCAGAATTCTTACACAGGAACAACTCAGAATTGAGGTGTTTTTCCTTTAGGAAATGATGACTGCAAAACTTTAGCTTAACATAATAAGTTCTGGTTGATGCGCTGTTAGACTGCACACAATGAGCCAGCTGCGCACAATACTATTCATTCCAACTGATGCTCTCTGCCAACCTTCGGTCACAACCCTGAATGCTTGATATTGACCAAGAGTAGGGCCAGTGACTGGACGCTACTGGGTGTCAGCTTCGTAGAGCTGCTGTTCTCTGCCTTGGAAAACACAATATTTCCCCAATGCAATAAAATCTGGAAAACTGATTTCAGTGTTGCCTTTTCCATAGATGTAGCCTCACTGGGTACAGAGAACAGGGAAATCTTACTAGTAGAATAGAAAAGTAAAAATACTTGTTATTCATCTTAGAATTATACAGAACTTTATAAATAAGCAATATAAATGGGAGTTGCAAATTAATTTACTATGCTTCCAGTTTAAGTTTAGTTTAAAATGTGCCTTTTGTTTTTCCTAATTTTCCCAGTTTTTGCTATTTTTTATTGTTTAATTTAAGAATCTTTTCATGTGTTTTTCTAAGAAAAAGTTTTCTTCAGCTTCTGGTGTGGGGCAATTCTTGCTGTCACCCCAGAAGTCTAGCATACCCATGTTAACTATTAATGATATAATTGATAAAGAGTGACCAGTCAAATTATGTTATCTAACTCACTTAATGAATATTATAGAACCTTATAATCAAAATGTACCATAAATTTTTAGAGCAGAAGCTTGTCCAAAATATCTTGCCAAAACCCATAAAAATAAAAACACATCAGTTGGGGGCTGGGGATTTAGCTCAGCGGCACAGCACCTGCCTGGCAAGAGCAAGGTTGTGAGTTCAGTTCCCGGTACCAGAAAAAAAATAAATAAATTAAATAAAAAACACATCAGTAGATTGAAGGCCTATGCACAAAGATTCATGTAGAAAAGGGATCCTCCCCTCCTAGGAATACATACCGTGCCAATGATTTGTGATCCAAGTTCCTTGTGCTCAGAAAATCTTTGTGAATTCCAAAAGAACTCATGATTATAGAAAACAAAACTTTATGAGTCACACATTTACCTATTATACACCTTCATGGATTAGTTAAAATATCAAGAGCAGCAAACATCTGTTTTTTACTTTGATTTTGTGCTCCAGGAACTATTCTGGGTGTTTTACATAAATACATCTTATCCACACAATGACATTATGTAGATGACATTGTTTTGTGATCTATAACACATCTTAAGTGGCTTTGCCTTGGATCTATGATTACCAGAATACCCAGCATTTTCTTACTTAGTGAGGAGGAATAATAGGAACTAACCTTTTATGTTTCAGGAGTATTTTTTCTGTATAAGTATTTCTTTTCGAAAACTTGAGGAGTAAGAATGAATGAAAGAGACTTTGAGTGGTTAGAAATAGGTTGCTAATTACTGGGTAATGTAGAGGTTATCAGGCCCTCTGATTTAACAGAGATTGCTTCATTATTTGACTCTTGATAATCATTTTGAATGAAAAGACAATATGTCAGGATAAAAATGAGATTATAACTCTTTACTTCTGAGAAATGAAGCAAAATGGAGTTGTTTCAGAGAATGCTGAAAATAACCCTGGGAATGGTTCCTTTATCACTCAGCTCCTAAGAACTAAGTGTCTCTGTCCCATAGCACTGAGAGAGGGACACTGCAACCTTTTTAGAAATGGGATAAAAATGCAATTAGTTAACATTGAATCTGGCGAGTAACAGCAGATTAGAGTCTCATGTTCTCATTTTCTCAAGCTTGTCTTTGAATTGTTCCCAGAAGGCCACTTAATTCAAGCTCAGACCTCCAGATAGCTATCCTATCTTGTCTCAAGACTGACTTTCACAGACTAAGTCATCCATCCTAAGTTTAATACACTAAGTGTCTAGGTCTGAAATGCAAGAAAAGCTTACTCTATTTAAGTTTGCAATTGTCTTCAAACTATTTCTTGTGATTTTAGCATTTACCTTTCTTGACCCATCCTCACATGCAGTATCATGCAGGCAGAATTTTAAGTTTTTCTTCACCTCATGTCCCATAAAATCCTTGCATGCTGATGTCTGTGGTTGATTGAAAGGAACAGTTAATGCTTAAAGTCTGCTTTTCTTTTGACCAATTTTGCATGCTTGTCTCTGGTAATCAGAATGACTGATCTGAAAACAGCAATATGCAGTATAAGAACCATTGCTGAGCTCCTACTATCTTGTATGGTGAAGCTCTCCATCATTTCCAATTTTTTTTTATTACTTGTTACGATCTTTGATTGTTTGATCCATCTTACATTCTTATGTGGGGTGGACTGAGCAACTTCATTGAAGATAACAGTATGTAATGTTGCAACCATTGTTAACTAATTTCTATCATTTTATTTTGAGGTCATGTATCATTTTTGTTGGTTTTATGTGGTTTTGCTTTGTCTTCATTGTTGTTGTTGTTTTGTTAGTTTATTCTCTTTAAAATAAAAAAAAGTCTTGCATAGTTCACCTACCTCCTGTTATCCCACTTCAGAGTTGAACAACATTCTTTCTTGTATAAACTCATTTCCACATGAGGTTTTAATATGACCTTGTGGAATGAGCAAATAGCCTTAACTGATAAATATGCTTTTTATACTGCTAAGCATTATCCAGATAGTATCTCTGATAATAATTCCATGTGCTATAACTGAACAATTTGCAATTTGAAATATGCAAGCACTGTTTTCCTTTTGCAAATATTAAAACAAACTTCATTTAATAAATATTGGATTATATTTAAAATTGAGATACTTCATATATGAAGAGGATATATTCTTCTTGTAAAGTTTTAAAATGCATCAAAAAGAACAGAAACAAAGCAACAGACTACCACACATTCTAAAAATTTACAAGACCATTTTTAAGAAGGGAAAGAGGGATAGGAAGGGTAAGACAGAAAGGGAGGGGGAAAAGAAAGAAACTAGAAAGGAAGCAGAGAAGAAAAGAAGGGAAAGAGGAAAAGACAGAGGGAAGGAAGAGAGAGGGAAGGAAAGGAGGGGAAAGGAAGTAAAAATATTATCTATATCAAGAAGTAATTTGGGCTCTCTCTCTGTATTTGCTAGGGAATTGGTCCTATGACTATTCTCCTATGGATATCAAAATCTGTGGATGATCAAGTCCTTTACATAAAATAGTATAATGTTTATATATAAGCTATGTATATCCTCCCTTATACTTTAAATCATCTCTAAATTAGTTATAATAGCTAATTAAATGTGCATGTTATGTAAAAAGTTGTTACCCTCTGTTGTTTAGGGAATAATTAAAAGGAAAAGAGTGAATACAAATGCAGTTTAAAAAATCATCTTGATTAGTGATTGATCAATTCCGTAGAAGCAGAACCCGTAAATAATAAAGGCTGATAATGTTCACAAGGGCTAGCCACGGATTAAATAACGCCCCTCTAAACAAAACAGCTGTATTGTTTGAGGTTTCTTTTATAAAACTGCCATGGTACAGTACTTGTACAAAAATAGTCATTTAACTTGCTAATGCATGTTTGACTATAATTACGTACATATTTGTTTATCCTGACCTAAGATATTCTGAAGAGAAATATATGTTTTTCTTTCTTTCTTTGACCTCCATATAGTTTTCCTGCAAATAATCACATATTCAAAGAAAATGTGAAGCAATATACCCTCTCACACAACCCCCACCACCGAAATATAATAGGAATATTTCAAATTATTTGAACAAATTTGGTTCACTTCATGTTGAAACTATAAGGTAACTCTACAAACATTCCTAATTCCTTAATTCTGAACAGCTTTTATTCTCCCAGTAATTCTTCAATGTATTCAAGTAGTTGCAAAGCACCTGATAAAATGGATACAGTAAATAAAATGAACTAGATTGAAAGATTCTCACTCAGTGTTCAGTTTCCTTGATAGTACTGACTGTTCTTTCTGAGGTCAGGAGCAGCTGATAAGAGCCCTTGATATATGCATGTGTTCACTCCCACACACATGATCAATCATATTTGTATACAATGGACACACAGACATACACTTATAGTATTCAAGTCAGTGACCAGAGGATGCTAAATGCTTCAACAGAGAATTTTAGTATGCTAAGTCAATATTCTAATAACCTATTATGACACACTTAAGTAAAACAACACAAATTATAAAGTCTTTTTAAAGTCTGGAATCTGCATTTGATTGCAAGACTGCAACTTTTTGTTTGTTCAAATTCTTTACCTCTCTGAATTTAGAAAAAGTGAATAATAGCCATCTGTTTTGGTGACTATGGAATAAAATAATGTGTATAAAACTTCTTGGGCTGGGGATGTAGCTCAGTGGTAAAGCGTTTGTCTAACAAGTACAAGACCCTGGGTTCAGTCCTCAGCACACCAAGAAAACAAACTATAACAGAAACAAACAAAAAAAAAAACTTCACCTAGGACAAAGTAGGTTTTTGTATTAGGTAGTTTTCATGTTGCTGTGATAAAATTCTTAATACCCACAACTTAAATGAGAAGAGGCTTCTTTTGACTCAGTTTCAGAAGCTTCAAACCTTGGTCAGCTAGTTGTAAAGTAAAAAGACCTGGGCCTCCTGGGAACATGACTGTGAGTTGTTGGTTCTCCAGAATATGAGGGCAAAAGGGCTATCTATGGCAGAAGGAAATGGTGGAGGAAAGTTGACTGACTTATGGCATCAGAAGCAGAAAGTAGGAGAATTTCCAAAAAAGGAAGGGTTAGGGACCATGTACAGTCACCACAATCATGGAGCCAGAAGCTCAGGTCCCCCAGGAGGTAGATGTAGTTCCTATGGTCCAACAAGAAACACTCACAAATATGCTTTTCTAATCGTGTAGGAGTCTTTCAAACCAATCAAGGCTACAGTCAAGATTAGCTGTCATAGCACATTTACTAAACCACTGACCTGCAAACAAGATTTTATTTTTCAAGAGAAATGCAAAGATAGAAAGCATGATAAGTGGTGGAAACGTATGTCTTCAAACCAACATACATGACCACATTTCTCTTCAGGTGCCCCATAATTTGCACACTATGGCAGTAGAAGACACAGCATTGTCATAAAAAGAATCCATCAGTTCCATCCAATAGCAAATTAAATGAATCCGTGTCATCTTGTGTCTCTCCTAATCATAGATAGAGCTGAGAAATCCCTACTCTATGCATGCTGGTCACTTCTCTGATCTAAATGACTCTCTAGGGTTTCTTCTTATTCTGGGTCTCCTGTCTAGCATCTCCTTCTGGTGAGTTACCAACATATATCTTCTTGTATTCATTCCAGAAATCTGAAGCTGAAAATATATACCTAAATTGGCAGCAGTATTTCATTTTTTCTCTAAATCTGAAGAAATAAACAACAGCAAAGCAAAGCAATTAAACTATAATATCTAAGACTGTACTGGAAGGGAGTGTAATAGAAGATACCGTTGCTCCATTCTCATGAAAGAAGTCTACCTGATACTTTTAATTTCTGCAACTTACTCTGAGTGGATAGCTAACAAAGTGGGTGTTTTAGTTCTTTCCTCTCATTGCTGTGACAAAATACTCGACACCCAAAATTAAGGAAGGAAAGGTTTACTTAGCTCACAATTTGTGAAGGTTTAAGTCCATAATCAGTTGGCTCCAAGGCAGGTGCCTTGGCAAAGGGGCAGCAGTTCATAGAGGTAAAAAAACAGCCAAAGCAGCAAGAGCAGAAAGTGGGGGGAAAGCAAGACTTTTTTCCTCTCTTATATTGTATGGTGGGTATTTACTCAGGCCATGTGCCTTCCTCTTCCACAAGCTCAGGATGTTTACAAAGTAAGGACCCTGGCCCATTGCTGAGAAAAACCTAAACTTCTCAAGTTGACACAATGTATCACTGGTTGAAAGAATTAGCCAAGCTGTGGAACATATAAACACTGCTCTGACCAGGACAGCTGTCCTTGGGACATGACTGAGTTGTTGGTTCTCTAGAATATGAGTGCAAAGGGCTCCATTCCATTTAAAGAGTCCTGAAAATCCACAAAAAAGGAGAGATGGAAGGCAGATTATTATATACAGAAGCAAAGCAGAATAATAATTACCATATGTGGTTTGAGAAATCTTAAAGGAATATCAATCCTGCTTATATTATAAAAACATGTTTTCTCTTATCCAAAAAGACATTCTGACACTTTCATTATAAGCAAAACAGTGATATTTAATTAAAGCTTTGTTTAAAGAAAACCACTGGTGTCAGTGAAAGCTGTTTTGGAAGATTTATGGACAAAATGTTTCTTGTTCTTCACAGATAAATTCTGACAGATAAACTACTGTTTAAATGAAAAGTGATTTTATACACATCTTGTCTATAAACCCCAAATATCTCATACTTTATTCTATTGCTTATTTATTTTTGGTTAAAAGTTAAGATTTGCATAGATACATGGTGAGATGCCAGTCAGTCTTTACACTGAGTACTATTTTTTCTTCAGTTCCAAAATACATTCTAAAATATAGGAATGTATTTCCTGGAAAAAAAAAAAAAAAACTTCCCATTGTTAATTAGGTGCGACTTCTTTTTAAAACGCTTTTTCTGAGCTAAAAAAGCAGAAAAGGATAAATGTGACTTGGCAGAGATAACTCTGTGTTAGAAGTCATGGCGTATTCACCGCTGCTGCTGGAGACAGTGACAAAGAAAACAGTGCCACAGAGGCTGTCTCCAGCTTTGGGTTAGAAATGATCAAAGTCTGACAGGACCTTTTAGACTCAGATTAGTGAAGAAGTAGAAAGAACAGACTATTCCGCCCCAAATCAGTGCTTGTTAAACCTCAATTAAAGTGCTCCAAAACAGCTTCAGCATTAGAGAAAGTATATTATTATTTATATAATTTTTAAAGTGATTTTAATTCCAAAAAGATATTTTAATATGTATATCAGGTCAAAGGCTGTGGAGGGTACTATTGGTTTCCATGTTTTCCATTACTGGTTTCTTTGTTGCTTTGAATGGGTAGACTTAATTCACATTCAAACACATTTAGTATTTTTGCCTGTCAAGGTTAGTATCAAACTGCTAACAAGTGATAGTGCACTTGATCTTAGCTGAGGATCTCGTTCCTCTCCTGTCAATAACAGAATAGCAAGTGAAGCTAAAACCTTAATCTGCAGAACAGAAGAGATGGTACATGTGAAATGATGGAAGAGATGTATTTCTAAATGAGAAACATGACAGAAGTTTCAAATGATGCTGCTTTTATAAATTTTGGTAGTGTTTGTGTTGCCAACAATTCAGAGCTTTGAAGTATTCCTAGAAAAGTAGAATGTAAGAATAATTAATTAGTCTAACAATGTATTTTCCCTGGATTATGAATTCTCTTACAAAAAGGTCTAAATCTACCTCCTGGTGCTGTAATTAGTATATAGTAGGCACTTAATAAATGCTTATCACTAAAAAAGTTTCTGTTTATTTTTCCTTTGAAAGTTTTGAAAATTTATAAACTTGTTTTAAAATTAATTTACTCCAAGTTTAGTTTTTTTTTTTAATTTTGGTTTTTTTTGTTGTTGTTGTTGTTTTTCTCCGGTACCAGGAACCGAACTCATGACCTTGCGCTTGCCAGGCAGGCTCTTTGCCGCTGAGCTAAATCCCCAGCCCCTTACTCCAAGTTTAACAGAATTTAATGTTAAAATAAATTAGAATAGTTACTAAACAAATAAAAAGTAAGGTTCTAGGGTTTAAATTTTGGCAGATGGTTAAGACAGGATACATTATAAACCCTCACTCAAATGATGAAGACGTGTGCACTTATATAGAATTTAAAATATGTAAGGTCTTTTTCTAAATGCTATATAAATTTTAACCTTTTTTTAAAGACAGGGTCTCACTATGCAGTTCAGGCTGACCTTGAGCTCACTATGTAGCCTAGGCTGTCCTCAAACTCATGGTAATCCTCCTGCCTCAGCCTCCCAAGTGCTGGTATTACAGGCATGTGCCACCATACCCGGCTCACAAATATTAACATTTTAATACTCATAGCAATTCTGTATTCTGTCCACTAGTATTTTTATTCAAGGATGAAGTGGTTAAGTATTGTGCCCACGTTTTTATAGTTAATAACTGGCAAGGGTGGAATTTAACCCAGGAAGTCTGACTTCAGAGTCAGTTTTCTTAACTACTGTATTGCTTCAAGAAAAAAGAAATTATATAGATAATGCTATATTTTCCATTTATAGGACTATATTAGTTTCCCAAGGGTGCTATAAAATGGCCATAATTCAAATGTTTAAAATAACAAAAATCTATTCTCTTGAAGTTACAAAGGATAGAGGCCCAAGTTTATGGTGCTGACAGAGCCATACTCAACTGAAAGGCAGAGGGAGGTCATGAGGGATATAAACACTGGCAGTGCCATACGGATGGGGCCACTGAGCCCTTTGGAATTCACATCTCACCACAATTTGCCCAGAGCATCAGGCATGGAGCTTCAGTATTTAATATTTGCCCTGCTAGACTTCCATCTCGCTTTGTTCCCATTCCTTTCTAGCTCCCTATTTCTCCCTTGTGAAATGGAAATATTTACCACATGCCTTTCTTTCCATTTTTACAGGGCCACAAATCTAAGTTTGCCTTTGCCAACTCCTAAGATGGATTGAATGCATTTTGCATAAAGGGATGCACGTGAGTCTTCGGGGGCACAGGAGCAGGACGTTATGTTTTGTATCTAGATGCGCGTAGGCATGGCTTTGGGGAGGTGATTGGATTACGAGTATGTGATGCTCAGCAGCAGATGAGTCCACTGATGAGTTTATAGCTAAATTTAAAGCCTGCTTGGAGGAGGTGGCTCACTGGGGAGTGGCCTGCACGGGTCTCCCTCCTCTCTAATCCCTTGATCTCTTGCTCTGCTCTCTGCTCCCCACCTCCCTGCTGTGAGCTGCTTTTCCTCTGCCATGCCCCTCTGCAACCAGCCTGCCTTGGACTGCTGGTTAACTACAGACTATAACCTATGAGTCAAAGTAAACCCTTCTTTATTAAATTGTGGGTGCCGGGTATTGTGTCTCAGCAGCAAGAAAATACTGGGACAAATACCTATATGCAATGACCTAACACAATTTTTTTATTTTGAAAAAGATTTTTAAAAAAATAAAAATGACAACACAACGTTTAACATTATATATATTATATATGTATCAGTCATTTTATATATACATATATATATATATAAAATGTTACCTTTTCTTATGAATGTATGCAGTTGTGCTCTTGTGGCAGCCTTGATATCTTGAATTAATTCAAAGCGTTTCCTTTTCATGGTCATTTTGACTTTGTTTTTTTTTTTTCCCGGTACCAGGAATCGAACTCACAACCTTGTGCTTGCCAGGAAGGCGCTGTGAGGCTGAGCTAAATCCCCAGCCCCTCATTTTGACTTTAGGAAACATCCAGAAGTCACCAGGTGCCACATCTGGTGAATTAGGTGGATAAGAACATACAGGCATGTTTTTATGAGCCTGCCTTTCCACTGATGCCTCTAAGCAACAATATTCAGCACTGTTTTGAGCATACCTTATGAAGACACCCATGAAAACAGACTTCCAGAACTTCGGAAACAGTAAGTGTGACAGAGTAAGTATACAAGAATGGTACAGTGATGGTGTTCAGAGTGCATAGGGTATTTTAAGGGGGATTAATGACAATTAGGTTTTAAATTGAACACACAGTACAGTTTTTGATCAGTTCTTGTGTATTATAGGTGCCAAAATTTTGAAAATGGGAAAAAAACATAAAAATTGAATTAGTCCATTTCACAGATTGATACAGTATGCATATTTATCTGAACCAAAAATTGCACATATTGTCTGATGAATATAGTAGATTCATGTGGACAGTGGGATATATTTGAAATTGGGACCGTCTCATGTATGTAGATTTCTCAAATCTGTTTACTATGTAAATTTCAAAGTAATCTATTTTAAACATAAATAGAACCTCATGATTTCCTTGCTTAAAAAATGTTCAGAGTTCTACTGCCCCTGCCAAATGAATTTTATCTACTTAACGTGATATTTGCTCTCCACTATCAAATTGCTTTCTATCCCTTGGCAATCTCATCTCACCTCTTTCCCTACCTCACACTTTTGATCTGGTGATGGTTCTGTGCTTGCATTTGCCTGTGCGGAGGCCTCCTTCTTTCATTTATGCTTGTGCTTAGGCCTTCTCCTCAGCCTGGACTTCCCCTCCGGCGCTCATCTCTGAGCCCTGCCATCTCTTCTAATCCTCACCTTTTTAAACTGAGTCCAGGCATCCTCCCTGAGGTGTTTCAGCCCCCTGCCCTCACACAGTCTTCAATTTCTCCATTTTTAAAATGTAAGGTGACCATGGCAGGGTGACCATGACTGTTTCCTTCCATTCTCCAGTCTCTGGAGAATACACAAGAAAAGGGCTCAACAAATCACTGGTGTATTAATACAAAAATGAAGACCAAAGAGTGTCTGTAATTTATCTAAATGGGTAGATATTTCCTATGGGAATGAATCCCTCCATATTATGTTGCTTTTACAGGCCACAGAAATAGAGAGATATAGGGATAAAATAACATAATATATTATATAAATATAATGTCTTAATTAATAAAATAACCAAAAATACTTCCTTGCCATTTAAGTGCTTTGAAATACTAGGAAAGAGAAAAGGAACTTCATTCTTAAAAAAGCAAAGGACACTTAGGCATAAATTAAGAAGAACATTCATCCTGTTTTGTGTTTTAGTAAGGAAATCTGTTGGGAATCCAACAGGTGTATAATTAACAAGGAAGAATTTTCCTAATAGAAAAGAAAAAAGACTACATGCAAAAAAGATAAGTAATATGCATTTGTTTCTGCCTTTTTATTTCTTTAATGTTCTTCCTTGTTATGGAAAAGATATTGGAAACCCAAGCCTAATAGGGCAAGAAAATAAATTAGATGAACTCTGGCATATGTAGAAGCCAAATGGAAAGGAAGCAGCTCTTGCCTGTGTGCAGAATGAGATTAGTGGGAAGCATTATAGACAAGATTATGTGAAACAGGGACTGAAGCCAACAGCGAAGCAATTACCGTCTCTGATCATTTTCAAGTTCCCTGAAGAAGCCCTCACAGACTGAAACACTCATTTGGTCAGTCATGCTTTACTTCTCTAAGTCCAATGACAAATGAGTCAGGGTAGTGAACAAATAGACTCAATTAAGTAGTGATTGATTCATAATAGTTGAAATTTATCATCAGAAACATACTTCTTGGATAGCACATAATTATTTTCTTCTTCATTTTATTGGTACATTTTAGATATACATAATGATAGCTCACAATTATTATAACCAAAATGGACTCTCAGGAAATCCCATGCTGAATTTTTAGGCATTATAGTTTGGAATGCCACCAAGAAAAATGTTATGGAAGAAGGGACACTAGACTAGACATAAAGAATGACCCAACCTCAAATAGCTGGCAGACTTGGAACTTCATAGAGTAAAGAGAACACATCCACCTGCCCCATCTCATCAGAATGAGGTGATATAAGGGTTTCAGTTGCTATAATTGTATTTCTTGGAATTTATAGTTGGTTTATGTTCATAACATAAAAACAAAATACAGCAGAAAATATTTTGCTGGTGCTGGTGGTCTATTTTATTTGTATTGAAGTTTTACTTAGTCCATTTCTGTTTATTTGCTTATGTTTTAAAATTATATCAGGCCTTGAATAAGGTCAAAGATGGTGCAGACCCTATCTTGGTGACTAAATGAGAGTAGAGTTCTTAAAATCTCTCATTTCTATAAAAAAATAAATTTTCAAAGAACAAAAATGAAATAAAAGCAACTAACTAAGAAGATGGAGTTCAGAGTAAATGAGGAAATGCCCAAATCAATTCTTTCTACTCAGGTTCTCTCCTGAAGGTGGTGAATTAGGCGCAAATCATGTTAATCAGCAAATCCACAAATGAGATTAGAACTACATTTAATAATTGGATTCTGATCATGGTAAAAATTTGGAACAAAGGAGAAAGGTAAAACTAACAAACACTGAAGTTGTTATTAGAATTTAAGCTTAGAAATAAGAGAGCAAAGAAAGTCTTATCTGTGCAAATCCTAAATTGTATGCTATATGCTCTTAAAGCATAAAATTGTCCCATGTTATTCACGGTTTAAGAGGTAAAACTTATGAATAAATTGAATGTTTTCAAAATCGAGATACTTTAGCTAGCTGATGGTGTATTCTGTGCACTGATGATTTTCTTTTAGAAATTTTATCATTTTCTGTTAGTATTAAGAATTGGAAATATTACAAATTCATTGGATCCAATCATTACCTCTTACGTGTGAAGGTAAAAGATGTGTGATATAGATAAAATAAGCTAATGGTCCTAGAAAGCCTCCTATGTATGGGTGTACATATTAAATAAAATAAAGTAAAAGCACTTTAAAAACTATGAGGTCATCAATTTTAGTTTTATTAAATTTTGCCTTAAATTATGCATCTTTTAAAGTTCTGGTGCATTCACACATAATATAAATGATTTTTGTATTTAAAAAAAAAAACAATTGGCTTGCTACTAATATTGGAAATCTTATTGATTGGTTCAAATAAGGGACAAATATCAAATATCAGGACATGCCTTTTAACCCCTTGTTGTCTTATTATTTATATTAGTCTACTGTAGCAGAGTGGCTTAAAACAATCAAAATATATTATCTTCACGGTTTGCGGTACACCTTCGTCGGAAGTAGTTTCCTATCATGGGCGAGATCCTGGCTTAAGTCCCAGAATCACAAGAAAGAGGAAGTGGCGAATAGTAGAAGAAAGGAGAGGCAGGAAAAGGAAGAGAAGGAGAGGAGCGGGAGAAGAAGAAAGAAGAGGGAGGAGAATAAGGAGGATGAGAGGGAGGAGGAGAAGGAAAGAGGAAAAAGTGTTAATTTCTCCAGTTCTGGAAATCAAAGTTCTAAAATCAGTGATACAAGGATAACATTTAAAGAGTCACGAGAGCCTGGAGGTTCCAGAGACAATGATTCTTGCCCCTTCTCAGGGTCTGCAGTCCTTGGCTCATAGACCCCTCCTTCTTCAAGGCCAGCAATTGTATAACTCCAGCCTCTGCTTCCCTCATACCATCTCCTTTGCCTTGAAACCCTGCTTGCCTTTGTAAATTAACCGGATGATCCAGAGCACTGTCTCAAGATCCTTAACTAATCACATCTGCTAAATCCCCTTTACAATGTAAGGAAAATATTCAGAGTTTGCCATGATTAGGATGTGGGCATCTGTGCAGGACACTTGTCCCACCCATGGAGTTATTCTGCAAGCATTTCTGCTCCCCTGAGTGTGACCTCAGAGTAAGCAGAGTTGACAGCAAAAGTTGGAACTAGGAGATTTAGAATGGGTCCCTCATGGGTTGCCAAGGGACAGAGGTCCTAAGTCAAGAGCTTGTGTCAATGACATTTATCTAGGTTCTGCCTATGATTTTACTTTCACAAAGATCTCAAAAATAAATTTTGTTTAAATTGATAATATTTATACTATTTTGTGAAGTTTTGGATATTTTAATGCCAGACCACAGCTATCTTCTATTACTGGCACTACAACATATCTATTCTGGAGCAATAAATTTCCACAGCCAAACTCAAGGCTCCTCTTTTGTAACAACAAAGAAAATATGTTAACCAAAAGTAAATTTAAGTAAACTGAATTTTTAAACTTTATTGGTAAAAAGTTTTAACAAATTATTTTTATTATGGAAATTTTTTCTTATCTGCATTTATTTCTCTTCTTCATTAATTTTTATTTCACTTTTCTTTTTTAGTTATTCTGTGCACATACCACCACTGGAGATCACATTATAAGTGCCCAAAGAAATCAGTTTATGCAATTATTGGGCTGTATATATAAGACTATCAATTCTACATCAGTACTGCATAGTACACAATTATGGTTGAACTAAAGTCCTAAGTTCAAGAAGTTTATTCAAGTAAGAGAAAGTAAAGGCAATTCCTAAAGTTAACTGTATATATGACAAGGAAAGGAGAATTGATAAACACTTCAAGGAAAGTAAAACTCAGCTTGTGAAATGCAAGTGAGTTTTAATGATGATGGTAGATAAATTAGAATCAGATATTCTCTCTCTCCCTCTCTCCCCCCTCTCATTCTGTCCCACACAAACACACCAAACACACACATTCATACACACTGCCAACATATGAAACACACTCATGTTTCAAAGTAAGAAATAACCAACCATAGGAAAGAACAGGGTAATCACACTTAAAGAGATTTGTTTCTACCTTTAGCAGCTGATGAGGTGTTAGAATAGGAATGGTAAGTACCTCACAGGATGGGTCATTTTCCCTGACCTTCCGTGATAGATGGAAGTAGGGACCTACCACTCTTCCCTAAGGAGTCATAATAGGTAAGAGACTTTCTTCTAACTCTGAGATTCCAGCAGCCTATTGCACCAGATCACTCTGAGCGCATAATGTAACTTCCTTCCTCTATCTCTGCACAGATGATTTTGAGTACGTGAAGAGAAGACTACTCCTCCACTTCTAAACAGTTGGAAATATATGCTTTAGAGAAGGAGTCAGAAGGAACATATTGAGGCGACAAATTAAAATTGCAGAGTAAGAATCTAGCTACAATATCTTAGAAACTATACTTTGAATTTAGAGTGTTGATTGTTCTGTGCTATGAATATGCTTTGTAACACTGTTCTGTGCTTTCATTAGTATATATTTGTAACGTACCGTGTTTACATTCAACTTGGGGATTCTACAGTCTATAGTCTACTTATAGTAGACTTTATTCCTAAACTATGATGCTGGATAAGTTAGGTGCATCAAATACATTTCAACTTACAGCTTTCAGCTTGCAATGTGTTTATTTAAACATAAGCCCACTTAAGTCCAACAGTAACAAAGAAACAAGCTACATGTTGTGTGATTCGATTATATGAAATGCCCATAATGTACAAATTATGAAAGAAAAAATAAATTAGTGACTTTTTTCAGGAACTGGTGGGAAGATAAGAATAGCGAATTATTATTACTTGATGTGAAATTTCTTTTGGAAAGGATTATTCTAAAATTAGTTGTGAATATTATAGTACACCATATATAGTGCCTACCTAAATGCACATTTAAAAAGTATTAACGTTATATATAAATGATCTCAATAGAACTGTTATAAAAATGAGGAAAACATATGCACTAAAATATATTAAAGATGGAAATATATTAAGTTGCTCATTATTTATGGATATAGACCTGAAAACTTGTACAAAACAAAGCTGGTGAGACATGCATGCCAAGGTAAGGCAATAGATACCAGTGGGTGTGAGGAAAGGCACACAACAATAAATTGCTAAGGTGCACTCTTGCTGTATTTGAAGGAAGTAAAACCTGATGCTGTGTATGTTAAAATGTATTATTACATATAATGGCATTCTTTGTACTTTCTGTATATATGAAATATTTTATAGCAAAATAGTTCAAAAATATAGACATCGGTCATTGTTAGGATTGTAGGCTAACTAGGAACTTTTCTGTTGCTTAATGCCGATCATCCTGAGGTATTTTCTTACCAAGAGCAATTTATAGGCTAGCAAAGGCTTCAGAGAACCCCTTAAGATAAGAATAGCTGAGATTCTGCAAAATTAATTAAGTGAAGAGGATATGTGCAACCATTCATGTGAAAAACGTCCGACTGATTCAAAAGCAGTTAGAGATCAAACATGAAAAATTCAACACTAACACATATACTAAATTTAGGCAAACTGTTTTTGAGAAACATGTCGTCCAGTGCAGGAATGCATTGCCAGACTGCCTAGTTTTGAAAGTTACTTAAATGTGTAACAGTGATGTGTTGCATACAGTTATATTTATTATAGACATATAATTTTCATTGTTTGAATGAACAAGGAAAAAACAAAATTCCAGCCTAAGAATCAGCAATTCTGAAAGGAGGTGATTTTTCACAATCTAAGTGGAGGGATGTATTGTGTTCATACAGCGTATTGTGGAAAATTTCCCAGCATGGCTCTGCTCAGAATTGAAGAAATGTTAAGGGAACATCTCCCAAATTTTTGGAGCTTCTCTGTTCTAATAAAAAATAAGAGTTGAAAACACATTCCTGAAAGAATCAAGATTTCTGCAATGTATGTATTCATTTACTTTTTTAAAATGTAGAGCTTCAGTGTTGCATGTATTGTTTTTGTGTTATTTTGTAAATGTCTGTGTGTTTGTTATTATCTTTTCATCCTTTTATCTTTAAAATAAAAAATTTCAAAAAATAAAACTGTAGGGATTAAAAAGGCAGAATGATTGTATGCTACCACCTAATACATCTCTTCTTGCATCAGAACCACATTCTGAAAAGTATACATCTGCCTGATTCTAAGTATTAATACTGTCCTTAGCAGATGCTTCTTCTATACTACGTTACTTAATCTGAGCTTCTGTGCTTAGTGAACACTGGGATAGTTGTGAGAGGTGCAGAATGAAAGCATTGCCCAAAGTTTCAAAGGAGAGCACCTGATTCTGTGCACATCGTGGCTTCCGCTAAATGCAAAATCCTATCATTTCACAATGTCTATCATACCTCTGAGTTTAATTTTTTTCTGGCCTTTTTGTTACTGTCTCTCTTTTTGAGAAATAGACTCAAATCTGATATGAAGAAAGAGAAGAGAGGAGCTAGAGAACAAAATGAGGAAGGATGGTTTTACTCCAAACTACACAGAGATCAAAACCAAAAAACAAAAGTAGGTGGGCACAGGGCTACAAACCTGTAACCCCAGCATTCTGTGAGGCTGTGGGAGGAAAATCACAAGTGTAAATCCAACCTTTGCAACTTAGTGACATAGTGAGATCCTGTCTCCAAATAAGAAATTAAAAATAGTAGAGACCTGCTTCACTATGAAGATCTCAGATTCAGTTATCAGTACTTCAAAGAGAAAAAAAGAAAAAAATTAGAAAAATTACATCTAGACTCAAGTAGGGATAGTTTTTTCTTATTATTTTCTAATAAATATGGTATATAAATATTTATGTAACATTTGCATTGTATTAGATATACGTAATCTAGAAATAATTTCTAGTAAGATACATGCAAACACTGTACCATATTAAAAACCTGAGTATCCATATATTTTTATACCATCTGGGGTCCAATGAACCTCAGACCCTGAGGGGTAAATGTAAATATAAAACTATATATCATTCAATCTTTTAATGGCATTTATAAGACATATTACATGTTTTAGAATATAATTCAATATTTCATTTTCAGTAATATATAATCAAAACAAAACTCAATCCAGATGTAACAGAATCTGAGTCATGATTAAGTTTTTTATGTCCTTGGTAATACACAATAGACTTGAGGGACTAAACAACATGACTCAGGTTTAGTTTTCATTTGCTAGCTGATATTTTAGGAAAGAGATGTTTTGTTACCTTCTGAGCAGTGTCATTGCACCCCAGGAGGAAGACAAATTCTGTGGGCTGAGTTTTGTCAGATGCCAGAGAAAGTGATAATAGATTGATATCTTTAAATAGGTTGCAACACTAGTTATATTCATAGGAAATTTCTTAACCTACAAGTCTGTCCAAGGAGGTCTCTTGCTGCGTTACAGGCTTCTGTCTATAAACTTTGCCCACTATTACACTATAACTGTTCATTTCATGCAAGAAAACCTTATCCAATGGACAGTAATAAATAGAATAGTTAATTGGAATTATATGACAATTAGGCAGTAAATTAATGCCTCATCAAGCTCTTCATCATTTATCTCCCATTCAGTACAATTAAATCCATCTAGTATTGCATTTCTTTATGTAATTACTCAAATATCAGGTCCTAAAAATCAAGAATTGACTGTTTTACCCACATTTAGCTTAGGATTTCTAATAAAAAAACTGAAAACAAAACAAAAGTCCACTTGATGAGTAACATAGGTGGAAAAAATTAAATTTTGTTTTTCTGTAAATTCATTGTTTAAAATATATATTTGTTTAACATCTACAGATAGATGAGTCTGCATTTACCATTATAGTTTAAAAGTTATATTTAGCATTATTTAAATTTTACATCAGAACAATGTCATTGTTCAAAAATAAATGAATAAATTCTTGATATGCCATCGCTATTAAAAATAATTTTAGTTAAACCAGTAAGTTATTCAAAATACAACATAAATATATGTTATATAATAGCTTCTGTCAACCTATATTTACAAGTTGGAAATATATAAAGCTATACAACAATATATTTAAATTGGCAGTCTTGTGTTGGCCTAGTTTAATGTATGCCTGGCCTTTGCATATGTAGGATTAGGTTACAGTAGAAACTATTATACATTTTGTACAAGGCACTGTGATAGTCACCTTATTTAAAATCTTAGTTAATCTTAGCAAGTACAAGTTCAAGTTGAAAGGTACTGTTCCCAGCTAATGTATAAAGGAAGTAAATATGTAGCCCAAGTACATATAACTTGTGAAGAAGACATTTAAATGTACAATCTATGTGCTTAGAATATGTGTGTTAGCCCTACACTGCCTAGAAAAGAATATTTAAGATACTAGTTTCTTGTACAATAAATTAACAAGAGGCAGAATACGTCTCAACACCTGAAACATTTTTTAGGAATAAATTCATTTGCCCAAAAGTATAAGGTACCATGTAAGATGATCGATATTGTGAACAAGAGGTCAAACATTTTTAAATACGATGGTCAATATTGAGTTAGCTATGGAGAAATTATGAGTTTATATACATGTTATTTTTAAATTTTTATTTACTGTATCTCTTGTTCTGAGAGCTGTTAACAGTTTTATCATTTTTTAAGTATAAATCATTGCAGAGAAGAGAGATGTGTAATTGTCTGAATAGACCGAGGAAATGAACCTGTCTGATAATTTTCATTACAATTCCTTTATCTAATTTTGTTAAGACAAGAAATAATATAATTGATTTATATTATGGAGGTAACGGGGAACCATGAGTCAGTGAGATATGATTGTTGGTATGTGGGTGATTTACCATAAATAGTATGATGAATATAAGAAGGCAGAAGAAAGTGCTAAAGGGAATTTAATATTCAAGACAAATGCACTGTAGCATGTAGTCACAGTCAGAATAATGAACTAAGGTTTTATAACATTTGGAATAACAATCAGTTAAAAATTCAAATTAAAAATTTTATTTCCTAATATGAAAAAGTTAATTTTGAAGGCAACTAAGTGACTAAAACTTATTGACTTTTAATTTTATAACCTTGAAACATAAGGACCTTTACAATACCACTGAGGTTAATAATACCTTTGGAAAAATTTTAATACATGTTTGTAATATATAATATTTACATTTGTCTCAGGGAGTAAGTACAAGTACTTAACATGTCTTAACTTTTTATCGTCCTTCCTCTTCTTTTGAGTTCCTGTGCCTCCATCTCTGGATCTCCTCCCACTTTCAGTAGATCTACGTTACCTCTTCCCTGTTGCTTATTTAATTTTTAACATTATTTATACACTGATCTTCTCACAAAAGAGAAGTTATATATATTAAATCTTGTGTCTCTGATTCATGTCACCTACCATTATGGTTTGAACATACATCTATTTTCCTACAAAGACTCAAGTTTATCCTTTTTTAGCAGAGTACTACCTCATGTGTACAAATACCACACTTTGCTGTCCATTCATCTGTTGATGGACAGACTGCTTTCAAAATTTAATGATTATGAATTGTGCAGCTATAAACAAGTATGCAAGTATCACTGCAGTATGATGCCTGCAACTTTTTCTGGAATACACCTAGTAGGAGAATAGCGGGGTCAGGTGGAATTTCTATTTTTAGTTTTTGGAGGAATCTTCATGTTGATTTCCACAGTAGATACACTACCCAGGTTTTTCCCCAAATGAGACCTAGCTAGAAAATAGTTGTTCTTCAAAACTAGAGATAATAAATCCCATCCCCAATCATCCTCTGCTTTCCTTATCTGCTTTACAGAGTAGCCACTAAGCAAGAGAATAGATTAGGCAGGCATAAGCTGACTAGGGTTGGCATGTTCAGTCTCTAGTTTTCAAGGTGGATTATTTTCTGGCTAGGTCTTATTTTTAGGAAAAGGAAGTAATTTACCTTTCTACCAGCAATGTAGGTAGGTTCATTTTGCCCTACAGCTTAGCTAGCATTTGCTATTATTTGATTTCTTGATGATAGTCATTTTTCTGGAGTAAAATGAAATCTCAGTGCTTTTTTAATTAGCATTTCTCTAACGGTCAGAGATGTTGCACCTTTTTCATGCATTTATTAGCCATCTGTACTTTTTCATTTGCCAAGTGTAGTATTAAACTAGTAATCTTTGAGTCTTTTATTCTGGGAGGTCATATCTCAGTTCATTATATTTTCTAAGTATTGAACCTCAGTCAAAGATGTAGTCAGTGAATTTTTTTCTCCTTCTATAGGTTACCTCTTCACTTTCTTTTATGCTTGTTGTTGTTTCTTTTGCTGTCCAGAAGATTTTAAGTTGATATAATCCAGTGTACTGATTCTTGATGCTATTTCTTGTCCACTAGCACTTCTGTTCAGAAAGTCCTTGCCCACACCAATGTATTCAAGAGTTTTACCTACTTTACCTTTCAGCAGATTAAGTATTTCTGTTTTTATATTTAGTTCTTTAAACCATTTTGATTTTAGTTTAGTATATGGTGAGAGTGGTGAGAGATATGGGTCTGGCTTCAATCTTCTGCATGTAGCTAGACAACATTCCTAGCACCATATGCTAAAGAGGTTATCTTTCCTCCAGAGTATGTTTTTGGCACTTTGGTCAAAGATCAGGAGGCTGAACATGTCTGGGTTATTTTCTGAGTCCTCTACTACGTTGCATTAATCCATAGGTCATTTTTGTGCTAGGACATTGCTATTTTTGCTAACTGTAGCTTTGTAATATAACTTCAAATCTGGGATTTGATGCTTCCTACTTTGCTTTTGTTTCAAAGGATTGCTTTTGCTATTCTGGATCTCTTCGTGTTCCATATGAATTTTAGTATCGTTTCCTATACATGTCTGCCAATTACTGATCACTCAGGCTTATCTTGCTGCTGGAAATCCCGGGTTGTTCTCTGTATTCTTCTTCCAGGGATTTTCCACCTAGGAGAGCACCAGACATTCTCTGTTCCAAGTGACCCCTCTGTTCCTTCATGTCCAGATCACAAACCTTTCCTGACTCAAAGGCTCTTCTTTTCAAGCTGCAAAGTTTGCCACAATCTCAAGATTTAGCATAGGATGGTGGGAAGTGGTTAGGATTTTCCCTGACTTTACTCTTTCAAGGGCTTGGGGGAACAATAAACAGTGCCTGCTTCAGATCACTCTGTTCTGCCCCCTGCAGTGTATCTCCAAGGATGTAATATGTGGGTCTCAAGCCTGGCACTGCTCACGGTTTGCTATGTTCAGCCTCTTTTTGCCCAGCATGGGTGGCCTCCCTTGTCAATGCTGGGAAGTGGGCCATGGATAGGATGCTGTAGGGATATAGAGTTCTCTGGTGTTTGCGAGGATTACATGGGGAAGAGATGCCCTCTTTCCTTGTTTCTGTCTCTCTTTTTCTCTTGCTGCTGTTTGGGGCTTCCCTGGGGTCACAACTGCAGTTTATTCCCACTCTAGGATCCTCTTCCATGTGGGAGGAAGGTATGTGTGGAGCCTATCCTAGGAATCTGACCTCTGCAGAACTGGCTGCTTCCCTGAGGTTCTTAGCATCTTCCCTGAGTAAGGAATGAGAGGGAGGTGGGACAAGAGATTGTGCTGCTTCCCTTTTTCAACAATCTAGAGGATTCATCTTGCAGACTGCTTTCCCATTTCTGGCCATGATTACTTTCCCTGTTTCAGCATATCTGTATTTTTTGGTGACTCTTCTCCTAGTATCTCCAGCTTATCTCCTTTGCCACTCTGCCATGGGGGAAATCTCCATTTTCTACTTTATTTTCTCACCTACATAAATAAATTTTGTTAGAAAAAGATGATGAATAAGATTACAGCTTTTTGTGTTACTTAGGTCAACAATGAAAATGAAATTTAGCCAAACTTCAACAAGTGAATAATAAAATACAATAAGTAGAACATAAATGATGATGGGTACACACAATACCATAAAAGAAAAGTATCTTGAAAGGAATTTTTAAAAGTATGTTTTAAATATAACATAGGCAACTTATTGGATAAACAATAAACTATTTATCAAGAAATGACCCTGTGACTCACAAAATGAATGCCTGAAAAGACTGCTCATGAAAATTAAATATTGTACATACACACGATAGCTTTGCTAGCAGCTGGATTGAATTATACTGATAGAATAGAGATTTTCAACTTGATTTTTAAAAAGCCTACAAAACCTACAGATAACAATATTTGCTTGCGAATACTGAATACTTTCTCCCCAAGATCAGGAACAACACAAAGATACAAACATTGGCAACTTAGATTCACGATTGCATGAGAGATCTTAGTATAAAAAGACATGAAAAAGAAAATATATATGTATGTATGCATTTAAAGCAAATAAAAATTTAGATGATTTATCGTTAAAAGATTTTGAATGCAGAAAATCCTAAAGACTATGAAGAACAAAAACTGTTTGAGCTATTAATTCTGTTTAACAAGGATTTAGGGTCAATGTCAAATTTACCTATAGTGACAATATGAAGCAAAATTATCCTTTACTTAGAAGCACAATACATAAGATATAGATGAATTTGATAAAATACATTTAAAATCTCTACACTGAAAATAACGTATTAAGGATAGAAGAAATTAAGGAAGCCTAAACTAATGAAATGAGGTACTGTATTCATGAACCTAAACTTTCAATTTGAAAAGCCTTCAAATTTCCACATTTATATTTTCAGTCAAGAAAACAAAAATCCAAGAAACATTTTCTAGAAATTGGCAAGCTGATTCCAAACTTGAGTGAAAATACAGAAGACCCTAAATAAACAAATATGATTTTGAAATACCATAGTAGGAAGAAACTACCTAATTTCAAAATACATATCTCAGTATATTTGGGTTGTTACAACACAAAAGCATCAACTGGGGAACTTATCAATAACAAATTTATTTCCCCTGGGTGAGAAGGCTGGGATGACCTGGAAACTACCAGCCCACTGACTGATTTTGTGGGCCTGCTTTTTCTTTCAGAAACAGTCATCTTCTCATTGTGTTCTTGCATGACTGAAGTGAGGAGGGGCTGTAGGACCTGCTTTCTAAGGGCACTAACCCTATTAATGATGACAGATCTGTCATGACCTGATCACCTTCCAAAGGCTTCACCTCCTGGCATCATCACAATAAGGGTTAGAAACACACTAGAAAATAATCATAATAAGGTGAGATGATATTATTTTTTACTCTTTTTTTTTTTTTTTTTTTTTTTTT
>NW_004955418.1:14945330-14969324 GCF_000276665.1 Chinchilla lanigera
GATATTATTTTTTACAAACACATATATAAGGAATAGAACAGATATTCTACTAAAAAATTAGACTGATACCGTGAATTGACTTTTAACAATGACCCCAAAGTAATTCAATGGTTATTGTATAGTTCTGCTAATAAGTGATATAAGAATAAATACTCATGTGGGAAGGACAAAATGACCTCTGCCTTATATCATATGCAAAGATTAATTGAAACTTGATCATTGATTAAAAGAGGAAAACTAATAAAAGTAAACTTCTAGAAATAAACAAGAGAAAGTATTTATAAACTTATGGATGGCATGTAGCTGTATAGTTCTCTATACAAACTATATGTATAGAGAATACAATAGATGAGAACCATAAAAGAATGTTAAATTTAAAATGTCTATGTTTGTGTGGACACTGTTAAAAATAAATAAGAAGTAATACATTTGAAGAAAATACATATATCTAACAAAGGGTTTACAATGTACAAAAAATAAACACTACTAACAATCTCAATTTTAAAAACCAGCAAAATAGTTGAACATGCACTTTGTGCAAAAGCCAAGTGAATAAACAGTAAGCATATGAAAAGATCCTCAATATCACTATCAAAGAAACACAAATTAAAAACATTAGCTAGATTCTAAGACACAGCTTTTAGAATAACAAATTTTAAAAAACAGGCAATATGAAATATTTATTGGCCTGTGTGTGGACTAAGTGTATTTCTCACATAATACTTTTGGTAAGGTAGATTGGTACAGGCTTTTGTGAAGTCTTCTGGGAAAAGAACCCATTTTAATTTAATTCAGATTTTCCAAATTATTTGACAGCTATGTTGAAGATTATGGTACTACACAATACTAAAGTATTTCCTGTACTGAAATCTTCTTGTGGTATAATTAATCTATGTAATCAAATGTTGGGAGCGCTTTTGTATAGAATTGAAATTCTATTTCATTCTTTCTGACAACAAGCTGAATATCTTAGCATCGACTTGCTGAATACATTTACAAAGTAAATTATATCAATTGATTTCAAGTAGCAATAAGTACCATGCATAAAGCTTTAGACTAAGAATTAATCTTCTTAGCTACCCTGGCTACACTACTGCCTTGTTTAGCCCTGAAAAATTAATGCAGACAACCAGAACTTTACTTCTTCACACTGTAGACTAATTCTAAATAAAATTCTGAAATTTTTTTTAAATTTTTTAATTTTAAAAATAAAAAACTGACAAAACAACAAAGAAGACAAAATCAAAACCACATAACAACAACAATAATGATACATGACCTCAAAACAAAATGATAGAAATTTGCAGTGGTTGCTATATTACATACTGTTACCTTCAACGAAGTTACTCAATCCACTAGACATAAGAATGTAAGCTTGATCAAACAATCAAAGACAGTAACAAGTAAAAAAAAAATGAAGGAAAAAAAAAAAAAAACATTGGAAATGATGCAGAGCTTCACCATACAAGATAGTAGGAGTTCAACAATGGTTCTTATACTGCATATTGTTTTCAGATCAGTCATTCTGATTACCAAATTCAAGAGTGCAAAATTGGTCAAGAAAAAAAAATTTGAAGCATTTACTGTTCCTTTCAATAAACCAATTTCTAAAATAATATCTTCCAATCTGTTGCATGTTGTTCAATTGCAAACACACAATACTCACTTTTCAACACTGTTAAAGAAGAAAGGAAATATTTAAATTGGGAGAGACTAGAGAGATCAGCTCCATCAAAATGCTATTGGACAGATTCTAAGAATCTGCTAGTTTCTAATGGCACAAAATTACCACAAAATCCAACATATCCTGGGAAGCAAGAGCAGTACAAAAAAAGCCAAAAGAAATATTTAATTCATGTCTGTGTGCTTTCACATTGGTATAAGCTGGATAGTGCAGATCATAAGAAGAGAACCAATGGTGAGTAAAGGGTCCTTGTTAAATTACTTTTGAAGATCCACCCACTGATAGATGACCATCATTTTCCATTTGATACACAGATGTTGGATACTGAATAGTAAAATCCCACAATATATCTTAAATTAAAATCAACATATTTCAAATTAGACACAACTCAAAATGCTGCTGTTATTTAGCTTATAGCTTTAACAATTCCCAGTAGCATTAGCACTTTCAAAGCTGAATATTCTTTCCCCCACATTCCATTTATAAAACAACATCCTATAAATGCATAACTAAAACCAGAAAATGCACCAGTTAATACTATAGCTACAAAAAAAACACAAACATCTCCTCAGGTTCTTGTTTTGTATTTTATGGATAATAAAGTCAATTTCTTCTCCTAGGATGAGGTGAAAAATTGTTGTCATAAAATACTTATTTTGAATTTTATCTACAGAGGAAAACTATTCTAAATTTTATTATCTTCCAGGACAAAATAAAAATAAAATATAACTGAAATTCAAATTTGAAATATTCTACTACTTGATAGTAGTACAGTATAGTACTAAATATAAGGCATTGAACTCAGACAACTGCTTATTCAAAAACAGTTAAAATTTGTGCAATAGAGAACCACTTTAGAAAAATCAGAAGTCATTCCCAAAATGATAGACTTAACAGTGATATAAACAAAATAAAGCTTCTTTGGTTTATAAACCATCTCTGATATATGTTCATGTACTTCTCCTTAGATGATTTTAGTCTATTTTATTCTATTTTCTCAGAGGCAAGTTCAGAAGGAATTATGCAACTAATAATGAGGATTTAATTTCTAAATGAAAATATCAGTTTGGGGAGGAAATGAAAGAAATGTAAAATAACCTCACTGTGCGAGAGGTGAGGACCAAAATTGATAAGTGACCCCGAAATGCTCAAATTATTTTCCTACATAAACTGTCCATCTGCCAATGATGGTTTTTAGGGTTTTTTTTTAGTATCAAATTGAACTCAGGACCTTGCACTTGCCAGGCAGGCTTTGCACCTCTGAGCTATATCCCTGGCCCAGTGATAGTTGCTAAAAGCAGAATTTTTTCTCAAAAAAATCCAAAGAATGTATGCTTATTTTTGATGACCAATATGCCATTAATTTACAGCATATGTATGGACTGTAATGATCAAACAGATGGGAAATATTTTTGTAAAAATACTTTTTACAAAAAATGCTTTTGCAATACTTTTGTAAAACATATTTTAGTCAGGGTGACAACACTATATAACTGCTTATCTGTATCCCATGGAGCTAGAGGAGTATTATGACACCCATAGGACCACGGGGAGGGATAAGAAAGCTCCAGGCTTCAAGGGATCATTTACATAGCTAGGTAATCAACATTCCATAATGGATAATTGTAGTAGCCTCATATCAAAACCACTGTAGCCTTACATTTCCTATCAAATTTAATTAGTCATTTAGCTTTCCTTCAAATGAAAAAGCCTAAATGTTCAAATAAATAAAAATTTCCAGAGGATGAAATAATGATCTCAATCTATTCATGTCTAGGGAAAAATACATCTGTGTTTTTAGTTACTAAAACTAGAAGTGTGACAATAAATGGAGATTTAACATGAACTTTCACTATGACGAACATTTTGTGTTCACTTCACACTCTGCCAAAACATGTTTAATTTAAAAATCATAAAGTACAAAATTAAATCTTTAAGTATGCATACATTTCAAAGAATTTAGGATTGATTTTTCTCTGTATCAAAAATTGTAAACGACTGTTCATGTTTTTAGTATTAGGTGCATCTGGTCTACATGTCTTTTTATTCCCTAACTTTTTAGACTATGGATCTTTAAGGCTCCTTTGTCCTCTTGATACTTCTTTCCACTGTATTAAGCTGTCTTAGTATCTTTCACAAGACCTCTCACAAATATAAGTGGCCCATAAATGTAAATATTTTTATTGAAAAGTATTTTAGTCATAAATGATAACTTTTAAATAAAACATGACAGCCATTTTGTACTACAAATATTCTCAATAGCAAATACTCTTACATTAAAATAATTTATTATTCGGGAAAATGCCTGAAAAAGTTAATATTTAATTATATTCTCCATTAATTTTCTTTGAAAAATTCATTGGGATAAGAATGGTATCTCTTCAATGAATGGTACTGGAACAACTGAATGTTCATATGGAGGGAAAAGCAGTAACTCAAACCTCACACCAAATACAAAAGCTAACTCTATAAAGCTTTCATTTCTTTACAGAGGGACAGAGATAGGCCACAATAAGGAAGAATTACTAAAGAAAACTTGGTACTTAGTCAAAATTTAAAACTTCTCTGGCCACCAAAAGATGTCACTAAGAGTAACAGATAAGGTGCAACCAGACAGAAATTATTAATTAATGTAACTCACAAAGGATTTATGCAGAACATAAAGAACTTGTCATGGTTTATAGCTGAATGTCTCCCCAAAGCCTGCTGCCATCAGAAGCAGGTCATGTGGAAGGCTATTGGAGTATGGGGTGCTACACGTGACTTGGAGTTAGGACCTGGGCCTGGCTGGCGGAGGCACATCAGTTGGGGCATAAGCGAGAAGGGTGCATCTTCCTCTCCATTTCCTCCTTTCACTTGGCTTCATGGTTCCCCAACGTGTGCAACTTTTTCTCGTCCGCAAGGCTTTCTGCTGTGTTCCTCTGCCTTGGAGCCAGGGACCATGGACTGAATCTTCCAGGACTATTTTGTCCTGGAAGATAATAAAATTTATTTTGGCTGTACCAAAATAAACCTCTCCTTTAATTTGCAGGTGTCAAATATGGGAGCAAAAGTTACATATTTCATGTATATAATGTATATATAGTGATGTTATAGTGTCATATATAGCAATAAATACATGTATTATTATGACTAACTAAAAACACAAACACTTCAATGAGAAATAGGCAAAAGACACAAACAGATAACAAGATTATGTACACAAACTAGCATGTTGTAATATTAAAAGAAACTACACCAAATATTGATGAGGATGTGGGGCAACTGGTCCTCCCACATGCTCTTAGTGGAAGTGTAAATCATATAACCATTTTGTAAATGTTTTGGCTTATAAATGAACCCATCTACTGACCTAAGACAAAATAAAGCATATGTCCATACAATAGAATAAGTTTAAACTGTCTCTTCCTCTGGGAACAATTAATTTTACATTTTTAAACCTGCACTAATCCTATACATATTTAAGAATCTCTTATGGTCAGATGACTTTTCTGGCAAAGAATGAAGACATGTAAGTCGTGATCTTAACCAATCATGGGACTCACAAGTACAGGTCTATACATGAAAAGTTTAACAATATATATTAATATGTGATCCACTAAATGTAAAATGCCAATGTATTAAATGGTTAAGTAGGACATTGGTAATGTTGTCACTGACCTGCTGGATTTATTCTCCTCCCACCCCTTTCAAAGAGACACATTAAGCAATACTCTTTAAGCTCACTTTTACATAAAACCATAGAGTCTTTAGTTCAGTTCCCCCTTCTTAGTTCCAGATGCCCATACCATACTTTTCTAGTAAAAATACACAATTTAGCATAACTAGAGTACTCTGATAAAAGAGATCACAGAGAATATGAAAAAGTGGAAAGATAGCCCTTCCTCTTGGGTAGGAAGAGCCAACATAGTAAAAATGGCCATTCTCCCTGATTTGTTATATAGATTTAGTGCAATCTCAACCAAAATACCATTAGCACACTTTGAACTAGAGAAAATACTCTTAAAATTCATTTGGAATCAAAAGAGATGTAGAATAGCAAAGTCAATTCTGGGCAATAAAGGCAAGGCAGGAAGCATCACAATCTCTGCCTTGAAATTATACTACAGAGCTACTGTGATTGAAAACAGCATAATAATACAAAAAAAAAAAAAAAAAGACCATGAGGATCAGTGGAATAGAAAAGGCAAAAACAACTTAAAACACACTCAGCTGTCTTATCTTTGATAAAGGGCCAAACATATTCACTGAAAGAGGGATAGCCTCTTGAATAAATGGTGCTGGAAAAACTAGTTTTTCACATGCTGAAGATTAAAACTAGACCCATGCCTTTCACCATGCAGTAAACTAAAGTCAAAATGATCCAAGACCTAAATATTAAAACAAAACTCTAAATCTGCTGGAAAATAGAATACACAGAACTCTTGAAGACTTAAGTGTAGAAAAAGACTTCATGAACAAAACCCTGATTGTATGGGATATACTACAAAGACTGAACAACTGGGACCTCATTTTATTAAAAAGCTTTTGCACAGCAAAAGAAATCACCAACACAGTGATAAGGCAAACTGCAGTGTGATAAAGAATCTTAGCTGGTTGTTGTTCAGACAAAGGACTAATATCTAGACCATATAAAGAACTGAAAAAAATCAGACTCTCCCCAGTTTAAAGACCATTTCCAAAAGTGGAGATCTGAAATGAATAGGAACCTAGCAGAAGAAATACAAACAGCAAATGCATATAAGAAAACATGCTCAACATCACCAAGCATTTGAGAATGCAAATTAAAACAACCCTGAGATTCCATCTTGCTCAGAAATAATGGATATTATCAACAAATCAACTAATAACAAATGCTGACAGGGTTGTGGGGAAAAATGAATCCTTCTCCACTCTTGGAGTGAGTGTAGACTGGTGCAACCACTGTGGAAATCAGTGTGGAGATTCCTCAAAAAACTAGGACTAGATGTTCCACTTTACCAGATATTCCCTTTCTTTGTATCTTCCCAAAAGTATTAAAAGCATCATAGACCAGCAGTCTCTGTGCACCCATGTTTATAGCAGCACAGTTTGTAATATCTAAATCTTATAAACAACATAGTCCATCAGCTGCTGAATGGATAAAACAAATTTTGGATGAAACAAATTTTTTTTATATAGTGGAGTACTACTCAGCCACAAAAATGAAAAACTTGAGACATTTATAGCAAAATGGATGGATCTTAGTATAGCAAGATGGATAGATCTTCTGACCATATTCATAAATGAAATAAACTAGACAGATGTGTAAATATTGCCTTGTCTCTCTGATATGAGAAAATGAAAGTGTAAATAAGGACCAAATTATATAATAGATATGTGACATAGGAAGCAAATGTTCAAAAGGAAAAGGGAATGGGGGAGGAAGGGAAAAAGAAAATGAGGGAGAAAAAAGGATAAGATAGAAGCAAAGCTTTGTAAATAAGAAGGGGGAAAGGGGCTGAAGAGGAAGAAGAGAAATGAGAAAAAGAGGAACAGATATGTCATGTAGTGGTACAAATTCCCTATAATCAGTGTGATCAATGTGATCATTATATATATCTAAATTATAGTACCAATGAACTGAACTTAAAAATAGAACTGAAAAGAAATTATTTTTGGAGACGTGATAGATGTAGTTTTAGGATCTTTAGAGCAGTAATGACACAAAAGGGATTTGATTTCCTTCAAAATTACCTACATTTTGACAAGAAAAAGACTCACTAAGAAAGAAGAAAATCCAACAGTTTGACTGCTATCCACTCATTTCTAGAAAGCTTTGCTTTGCACTCTCAAGCAATTTATACATTGTCGGTATACATGACAATTGAGGAGCAACTTGCAACGTTTTGCGGTTGTTGAACTTTTCCGCAATGTATGCCAAGTCAACGTTCCAAATATGGTTCAAAAAAATGTATACTCTGGTAGCTGCCAAGACATTTTGCACCTTGAATTTTAAAATTTACCCTGGAACTCAGCCATTAGGTCTTTCTTTGCACAATACTAGACTTTATCACTTTGTGAGCAGACTGGTTCCACTTATTTTAGAAAGTAATCCAAATGTCGCATTTCACATTGGTTCACTAGTTACTCATTGATGTTTCATTCAGTAAGGGAACACCAGTTGCGCAGAGACTATCCACAAGAACAAAATAAAGATTCTTGAAAAAATGTTGCAAGTTTACAGTAGAGAAATGTGTAAAACACACTTTGGATTTCAGAAACACATAACATTGGCCTTCTCCATGGTGAAGGAAAACAAAGGAGTGTTGATGTGTCAGTGTTACAACACGATGATAAGACTGATAGTGAGGCTGGAACTGGTGGCAAACACCTGTTATTCCAGCACTGAGGAGACTGAGGCAGAAGGACCCTATGATTTCAAAGTCAGCCTGTGCTACACTGTGAATTCAGGCTATCCCATACTACAAAGCGAGACATTGTCTGCAAACAAACAAAATAGGAAAAAAAAAAAAGACTGATAGTGAATCCTTCACACAAATGAAGTCAAAACTGTCACATTTTATAATGAAACAAGAGGCAAAATAGGTGTTGTTGACAAGTTAAGCAGCAACTATGATGTCAGTTGATGAACAAAATGTTGGCCAATGTTTATATTTTATTTAATGCTAAACATGCCAAGTGTGAATAGTTTCATAGTTTACAAAGAAAATAACAAGCACAAAGTATTATGAAAAATTTTTCTTAGAGCACTGGGACTCAAAATGTTAAATGATCAATTATAATAAAAGGTGAACAGTATATATCTACCCAAAGAACTTCTCAAAAGAATTCTGCAGTAGACCAGTGAACAGACAGGAGAAACATCATAAGAACCTCCTACAATAACAGGAAGACCAGCAAGATGTCAAGCATGGTCTTCCAAAGAAAACAGGAAAAGAAAACACACGTGCTATCGATGTAGGAGATACTTTTGTATGGAACATGCTGTTCTCATGCATGAAAACTGCCTTAGGTGTGGTAATTGCAGTAAAGATTATTTTAGTGGTAGAGTTTTATTTGTATTTTCATTGTAGTTCACAAAGGAATTTATAGCTGTTGTTATTTTTTAGATTTAGTAAGTAAACAAACAGTTGATATAGAAAATGTTGGCGTTTATTCTAAATACTCATTGTTATTTCAGTTTCCTGCTAAGTACACATTGTATAAGAGGAAGCTCCTGACAAAAGAGGAAGACAAGAGAGGTGACAAGTATGGCCTGCCAACCACGAAAGGCAAGCTAAGCACACTTGCTGTCAGTGTGAGCAAGACTTGTGTATGGAACATGCTGTTCTCATGAGAAAAAATTGCCTTAGGTGTGATAATTGCAGCAAAGATTACTTCTGTAGTACAGTTTTGCTTGTGTCTTCATTGTAGTTCACATAGGAATGTATTTCTGCTATTATTTTTTAGATCTTGTAAACAGTAAACAGTTGATGTTGAAAATGGTGCTTATTGTACACACTCATTACATATTAAAATTTAATATTTTATTGGTATTTTATTTTCCTGTTAAGTACATATTGTTTAATATTTTCAATATAACTCATAAAATTAAATTTAATAATTTATCAATAGAAAGACTTCTAAAAAATAAAGGTGAGTGTTACACATCCCCATAACACGTTTTTTATAAAAATGTACTATGATGCCTGCAGGGCTAGGGAGAAAAAGAGCTGAACAAACATACAGACCTGTTCTTTTCTAGAGAGGAAAATAAACATTCAGTGATATGTTGCAATTAGAAGGAAATTGTATTTTCAAGAGTGGTTTGACATAACATCGATGGAAAAGTATACACAGATTGTGGTAGATCACTAGTTTCCTGGCTGTTTTCCTAATTTGAATACAGAAGGGAAAACTGGAAGAGAAATAGGTTACAAGTGGGACAGTTGACGGCTCGTTGGTTTGGAATAGGTTAAATTGTAGGTAGTTCACAGCATGCAGGTGTGTCCATATCAGAGAGTAGACAACCTCATGGAGAAATGGTGCTTTTACACTGGAGACTATGCTGAACACTTTACCTGACACAGACTCACCTCACTCTCAACAGCTTGTGTGGTTAATGTTATTATTCTAATTTCCCATGAGGAAACCGAGGCCCAGGACTTCACGTAACTTGCTCAAATGCACAGAGGTATTAAGTGTTTGAGTTAGGAATTCAACTCATTTACCTCTGACTCCACATCATCATTATTGCAATCCTATATTATTTACTTATTTATTTTTACACATTTGCAGTATACACTGATTACACCTAGCATGGGGAGTTAGTACATGTTCATAACACATCTTAATTCTTTTTTCATCCTCATCCCTTTCTCAACCTCCTTCTTCGCATTTTGATCCCATTTGCAAATTTCTTCCCATTATCTGTTTTTTATTTTGCTCTTTATTTATATTTGAATTTGTTATATAAGATAAGCCATGTTCTATTTAAGCTTTGGTGTCCGAATTATTTTGCTTAATCTTATGAACTGAAAGTTCATCCATTTTCATAAAAGAAACTCAAATTTATCTTTCTTGATGGAAGACAGATATTCCATTGTGTGTAAATACCACATTTTCTTTATCCATTTATCTGTTGTTGTATGTACAGGCTACTTCCAAGATTTAGTTATTATGAATTGTACTGCTATGAATATGGGTAAGCATGGATCACTGTAATATTTTATCTTTAACACTTTAGAGAAGATACCTAGAAGGGGAAGAGCTGGGTGAAATGGAAATTCCATTTTTAGTGTTTTGAGGAATTACCATACTGATTTCATAGTAGTTGTATTTTGACAATATTTAGACTTATGAAGATAAACATAAAAGTTCTAATGAAATAAAACAATTTTTTTTCCCTCAGGTGTCTCTGAGAATGTAGATTGCATATGAAAATGCAGCAAGGTTTACAGAGTTTTTGCAATAAAGTGATAGTCTATGAGCAGGTTCTTCCAAATAGGAACTTTGAGAAGAAAAGCTACATAGAGAAATGAGACAGGAAAGGCAGGCGCAGGGTGAATTATTAAAACAAAAGTTTCTTCTAGAGGTAATATGAAACTAAAATTTCCGAGAAACTCTGAGAAATGGTGTAAACACCTCACTTTTACCCTACCCCAAGGGAAAAAAGAGTGAGGTATTTATCTGCTAACTTCTAGCATTCTTTGGCAGACAGCAGATTCAGATCAATGCTAATTTCAATGCACTTTTCATTTATTGCATACACGGGCGTAGCAAGAAAGGTGGCTCTGGCAGCCACAGAAGTTACTCATGTGATGAAATGCCAATTCAATCTGCTGCAAACCTGGTTGGCAAGACTGAAATCTAAAATCAGAATAGACATGGCTGAGCACCCAACAGCATCTGTTGCACAATCATACTTACAACTTTAGTGGTATCTGAAATTGTCTCTCATATGTAAAGATAGCAGGATATTGCAGACAAGAGCTCCGAAACAGTGTCTTTAAAACAATTCCTTGCACATGTCAAGTGATAAAACTGTATATATGATAAATCAGAAGAGAGTATCAAATATATAGGCCTTCCAGCAACTATTACCTCCACTTCTGTTCTGCAAGGCCTTCCTGATTTTCTGGATAAACACTAATGAATGAGGTTTCAGTAGTTAACTTTCTGAATTTTTAACATATATTAGGTTGTTCTAAGCATCTGATGCATTCTCTGAAGATCCCTCTGTAGTGAGTGGTATTATTATCCACATTTCACACATGAGGAAGGTAGAGAAAAGTATAGCTGAGTGAGTTTCCACTTTCACACATTAGTGAGAGGCAAAGACAGGGTATATTGTCAGTCTAACTTAATGTATGCACTCTTTAAAGGGATGTCTGGTAATGCCTAAGAGCAATTACAATTTCATCTGGATGTAAGTGTCCTCAGAGCAGCCACCATGTCTGCATGTTCATGGTTCATCTTCATAGGGCCTGGCAGAAAGCCTGGCATGGACTAACAACTCAATATACGTTCATCAAATGGTGACTTTTATAACTTGTGCTTGCTATCAAGCCAAGAAATTCTACTGAAAATAACAAATGCTTTTAGGAAAGAAATTTCCTTAGGTAAATTGAATCACTATACCAAAAGAGTCCATTAATACTTATAGGCTATGCTAAGGGAAAATAAAACTATGCAAACAAGTCTAAAAAGAAGCAACTAAATCTTAGTGGCAGTGATTTTGTTGGTACAGGTAAAATAATTTTCATTGTACTTAGCAGGTTTCACTTGGAAAATGTGCAATGCATAGTAGAAGTAATTCAGAATTTCTCTACAGAAATTAGGAAGTAGTGTTACAACCATCTCTGACTTAAGTGTATGTTTTACACCCTAAAGATGTAAGTGATTTGCATCATAAAGCACCTGTTGTAATGCTGGATTTTAGGAGCTTGCTATGCTATAGTTTCAGCTCAAACAACAGATCCTGCAAAGACTGTAAAAAAATGGGTAACACAAAGACCCTAAGAAACTTTTTTATTAAAAATTTTATAATCAAGAGCACTGGATAGTCTATTATATGTGCTTTTCTTTTCTTTTTTTTTTTTTTTTTGGTACCAGGAATCAAACTCAGGACCTTGTGCTTGCCAGACAGGCACTTATGCCACTGAACTACATCCCCGGCCAATAGTACATGTTCTGTATACACAACACAAGAATAGGCTGTTAACATACTATGAAAAGTACCCTGTAAGGAATAAAATGTGTTCTTGGAAATTACATATAATATAGAAATATGAAATAAAAAACATAAATCTCGAGAAGAAAATTTACTATAAAATAATTAAAGAGCACATAAGAAGAAGTTAATGGGAAATAAATGGCTTGAATATGACCTTGAAGTTAGGTGATAAAACTGATAAATAGTCTATACTTTTGGTGTGTCAAAGCACAACTAGACGATGCCAATGTCATATTAGTTAACTGTACCAACTATTTTATGGGAGAACAAAATATAAGAATATGAATGCATAAATCACATAGCAAGTAATATTTTACTCAAAGTAAATAAATGTACTCACACATCTTTTCAAACAGGTGTTCAATCATTTCTCTATACTATATGTGATGCTGTCACCTACCCAGTGAAAGTGCAGAACTCTTCTACAAAGCAAAGGGAACCTCCCAGTAAAAGCTCATGACTTTGTTATGATTAGATATAGGGGGGAACACTGAATTTCACAAACTCTGCTAATATGAGCTTATTTTGGATCCACAAGCTCCTTAGACACAGTGGGTTGCATTATACATAAATCAATAAAGTGACCAGATTGTAGAGATTCCTGAATGTCAGACTAAGACAAGGACTATCCTATAGTAATTTCTAAGTCACACAAAATAAACCAATTCTAATGCATTTTATACTTTAAAATTATGAAACATATTGTAAATATAGATAGAGGACAGATATTTTTTCATTCATCTTTATTGTTTTTTAAGAGATGAGATCTTTCATGTTGTCAAGGTTGGCCTCAGACTCTTGGAGGCTCCAGCAATGGTTCCTGCCTCAGCCTGGGATTACTTGGTTCTGTAGCTAAGCACAGCCGTGCCTAGCTGAGGACAAATATTTTAAGTGTTTAAATTTTAAGAACAATGAATAGAGGCTCAGAGCTGTTGTATAAATGTCCACTAAAGCACATAGAGAAAGTTAAATTCTCGTGTAATCAACACACCCTTGAGAGGATGGACTTAAAAATAGTCTTTTATACTGCCCAAAATCAGTGTTGACAAGGATGTTAAGTGACTGGAACTTTCTGGGAATGCAGTTTGGCAAACTGTTCTGAAAATTGTTTGGATAATGTATAACTAAATATAATGTAAATAATAAAAGTCATTTAATACTAGGACATTTTAAATAAAATAAAGATGCATAAATATGTACACCAACATACACATACAAAGATGTTTCTAGCAGTATTATTAAGAATCATAATAAGTTGGAAATAACCCAAAGATACAACAATAGTAGAATCAATAAATTATAATTATAGAGTAGACTGCTATAAAGCAATGGGAAGTATCAAACTAATGTCATATGAATATACTATAGAAGAATATCATCACCAAAGTAATTTTCAGTGATGAAACTACACAATAAGTAACATTATTGTACGATTTTTCTTATATACTTAAATAAACACAATTAATCCATGGTTATAGACCGAAAATACTGGTTATATTTGGGGTGAAAATGGTTCCATAAAATACGACAATGTAAAATTTTGTCCCCTGGATATTTATGTACTTTCTGGTAAATATATTACATGACATTAAAAATATATTAAAATGTATTTTAAAATTAGAATATCCCAGAGAAAAAGAAGAGTGACTTTGTAGAGAACAGAAGAAGAATGTGTCATAGATAAACCAAAGAAATTGGTTTTTATTCTTTAATTGTCAGAGTGAAATAATAAATTGAAAAGAAAAACCTAGACTAAAGGTTTTAACTGCAGCAGCAGTTCTTCACTTTTGGAAGTATATCTGAACAAAGTAGGCAAGGGTTCTGTACCAAAGATTAGTGAAGAAAATTGACCAATGTACTGCTTCTTACAGTGGAGTGAGCGGAAAGAGTTATAAAGGCAGGAACAGCCTCGGCAGAGAAAGGAGGATTTTCCACACCCAATTCAGTAATTTAATATTTTGCTTTATTTCACACACTTCTATTCCATCTACCTTGTGCTTAATATAGCCAGGCATTTTGGTCATTGCCTTTCCATATTTCCTATGTTTCTGTTCCCACTTAATTAAGGAGAGAATAAGGGGACAGAAATAATGAGATGGAGTAGTTTTTCAAACCAGTCACAAAGGTTACCCATGGAAAGACACATTGACAGACATGATACTTTAAGCACATATAGCACTGAGCTAGATCTACTTTCTTGTTAAGTCTCATGAATGGAATAGACTCTATTTCATTTATTTAATTAAATTGTGCCCACTTTCCATCAACCACTTCTCTTCCCTAAACTTCTAATTCAACTTTATAGAAGAAGATTGTGGTCAATGACCCTTAAATCCTGGTTTGTAGATATTTAGAAAGAGAAAATTAAGAAAATCGAAGAAGTATAATGAAATCCCCTTACGGGTAAATATTTTCAATTTAGGGGACTGTGACTTATAATGAAGTCATCTACTTATAAAATATCCCTTAACCTATTCAGTAATTATGATTTTTAAGGGTACTTTTAGTTTGTTAAATTTACTTGGAAAAGTGACAAGTTAACTAACAGGTAACTGGCTCCAAAAATGGAACTTTAAAAATTCTCCTGGCAAGACTGGGAACATAGCTCAGCGGAAAAACACTACTCTGGAATGCAGGAGGCCCTGGGTTCAAACCTTAGTATCATAAAAAAAAAAAGCCTATGCTTAAAGCCAAAGTTTAGAAGCCCTGCAAAATAGTCTAACATCACGTATTTCTGAAAACATTTGGAATAATACACTTAATATAAATTAATAGGATTTTATATTTAGTTCCATTCAAAACTTAGTATTAAACACACTTGAAAAATGTATACTCAGTATATGCATTTCTTGATAATCTTTTTTTAAGCTGAGGAAGCTATGAAATCAAAATTCATTGAAAATGTTTTCCATGAAAGATACATGATATTTCGATACATTGGGACTTTAACATTTTGAAAAAAAACCAATATTCTATGTAGGTATAGATGATATAATGTGCCAAACACCTTGCAAGTTTTATTTTATATTATATTGTGAGTAAATCCTTGATTGATGTAATCAGGGCCTTAAAACATAAAGTAGGGGATTCTCCAAGATCCAGTGTTAAAGCAAATCTTACAAACTAGGTTTCTCACAATTTTATTTACTGCTTATTGGAACATGTTTGTAGTACATAATGACTATTTTTGTTATGAGGAGTTGGTACTGTACAGAATACCTTGTTAAATTTTTAGTAAATAATTCAGTTTAGACATTAGCTTCATTATACTCATGAATTAAAAATACACATCCATAAAGTTTACTTGTTTCAATACTCCATGAAATGAATTACACCTTCACTCAAAATATCTGAGCATTAACAATTCTTTTCTTACTATATATTGTAAGATATATATATATATATATATATATATATATACACACATTATTTTATAATGATATTGTGGTAGCTTATGATAGCTGGAAAGTTGCTAAAAATTATTCTAAACCAATTCTACAATTTAAATACTTTTTAGATAAACTTTTGCTAGAGTATTTATAATCTAAGAAATCTTAATTTGTCTATGAATTAACTAAACATCATAAAGCCTAAAAATGAATGAATTTGAAGAGTAAGAGCTAATATTTCCCATCTCCCATTTTAAGTCAGTGAAGCTCAGGAGAAAAAACAAAAAAACCTCCCAAGTGTCTTAAATACATTAAAAAAAATAGTTGAAGAAACACTTTCCTCTCAACTTTTGGAAAAGCTAAATTACTCTTTCAAGTTATTTACATTGAAACTCAACCAGAAAGAAAATAAGTAACTTTAAAGAGACATGAACTGGCAAATATGTATGTTGTTTAATTTAATATTTAAATCAAATAAAAATAATAAATCCCTACTTGAATATAAGATTGATAAACATAAAAACAATACAGAGACACAGTCTAGTTTGTAGGTTATGGAAACTTCATACACTTCTGGTGGAAATGTAAGTCAATGCTATCTTTTTGAAAAGCTATATAGCCAGATATATTATTTTCCTAAAACACCTATTCTTTCAGAATGTTGTTTGGCTTCTCAATCTTTTTTTTCAGAAGCTATATAATGAATTAAGTTGTCAGTATACTAATTGTGGAATACATACAGACAAAGACAGATAATTAATGTAAATATTTAACAACAGAAAACTGGTTGATAGGAATAGATCACTAAATAATTGGTACAAAGTTGGAAATTGCACACAGCTTTAAAGCATAATTTAAAGAAAAAAGGTTAAAAGGGTATATGTACAGTATATTAATATTACATTATAAAAATTAAAATATATATCTTTATTAACTTATTTAATATTTATGTTGTGATAGAGTACTACATGTCTATATGATTTACCCAAAATGTAAACAATTTAAAGAGCAAAGTAAAGGACAATGTTAAGAAGGAGGGAAGAAAACTGTGGAAATGGGAAGGGAGAGGAGCAGAGGGAGAGAGGCAGAGGGTATGGAAAGATCAGGATGGGACATGTGTGTGACTCAAGCTCCCAAGCTGGATGTGCTCACTATACATTGCAAAGATGTACTAATTTGAAAAAGAATAGATTGTGTACAATAAAATACTCCATTGTAGAAACTAAAATCACACATATATAATTATTTATTTAATAATTATTGAGTGATAGACTATTACATGTCTTTATGATTTATTTGTCTGTCCGCTGGAGAGACTAACAGTGATCTGCTTGAAATGTGAATGTGAGAGATTTTATTTTCACTCTCAGTTTTTACTTACCATAATGTTTCTTTTATTACTATAACTGGTGCAAATAAAACACTGAACTATGTCTCAGAAGAAATGAAACCAGGAATGACAAATTTTCCATTCATATAAAGGACGTTTATTTCTAAAATACTGCACCTTTAACAAATGTACTTTTAGAAACAGAAATAATAATGTTTCCTGTTATAGTTCCTTATATTTAACTTGAAACACTGCTTCTTTTTCTGCTTTCAAAATGTTTTGTACGTGTTCTCATTAATCATCCTATTATTCCTTTTTGTTAAGTAGATGGTAAAAGCTATTTAAAATCATTCCCTGCAACACAGAGTAATTAACATTTGTATGAACATGGACTACAGATTAGGATACAGAAATACAAATCAGCGCTACAAAGGATTGTAACACAGTATTGGCTTTTTATGAATTTCAATTTAATTTGAGAATATAATAGCATCACATGCAAGAAAGTGTATTACTCTTCCACCAATATGAGTGCCTTAGAGATTCATTAGCAGTTGCCTGAAGTGTTCAAAAAGGGAACAGGGAGTTCTACTCCATCTCGTTTAAAATAATTATGCTTCCAGGGGCTACAATATGATGCTAGTCCACTACGAACCAGGAAAAATTACATATCCTGGTCTCTGCTGAATAACAATACAAGCTTCATATTAAAGGAATGGAAGGGAGAGATGTATTTCTGCAATGTAATCACAAAATTTTCAATACGGTTTATGATATAAATGGTCACCATTTTCCAATTTAATTAAATCTAAAAGGATAAGTTTATTTTTTTAATGTCAGTGTATAATTTTGTTTTCATTGGTTTGTGTTGCTGTAGCAAAGCATGACAAGCTGGGTATTTTATAAGGAGCAAAAATATATTTATCACACTCTGAAGATAAAGTCATGGCTCCAGCACTGGTGTATGGTGAAGACCTGCTCCACTGACGGTATTGTGTTGTGGTAAGATCTTGTGCTACTGGCATAGGACAGACATACAGATCTATGGAATAGAAATGAAAATTTTAGTAATATATCCTTACACTGTTGACCAATGGATATATTTTATAAAGGTATGAAAGCAACCCAATAGGGAAAGAATAATCTTTCAATACACATTGCTGGGATAATTGAATGTCCATATAGAAAGAACTAAGTTGGATTCTCCCTCATATTATATGCAAATACATGCTTTTGAAATGGACTGAAGACCCTGGGTGCTCAACTCAGCTTAACTCAGTGGTAGAGTTCTTGTCCAGCATGCATGAGGCTCTGCATTTAATCTCCATAACACACACACACACACACACACACACACACACACACACACACTCACACACACACAGAGAAAAAGAAAGGATAATAGACTTAACACTATAAAATTCTTCCAAGAAAACATAGTAAATTTTCATATCTGAGTTGGCAATGGTTTATCAGATATGACATCAAAAGCACCATCAACAAAAGAAAACCACATAAATAGGGACTAATCAAAACTTTGAAAATTGTACTTCAAAGAGAAAGCACACTTACTGGAGGGAGAAAAATGTATGACAAGTCTTCATCATATACCATACTCCTGTTATATCTGATAAAGGATTTGCATCCAGATCATATAAAGAATTCTTTCAACTCAATAACAGAAGTAAAATAACGTAATTTTAAATTGACTAGGATTTAAGAAAACATTCCATAAAAGAAGATACACAGGTGGCTCATAAACATATAAGAACATTTAACCAATGCCAATCATCATTATCATTATAATACAAATGAAACTTTCAGTAAGATGTGACTTCATACTCACTGGAATGGCTAAGATAAAAAACACAGATAATACTAAGTGTTGAAGAGGCTGTGAAGAAATTAGAACCTTTCTAAATTAGCATCAAAAGTGTCAAATAACCAGTTGGGAAAACCAGTCAGTTTAACTCCTCAGAACACTAGTAATAGAGTTATACTGAAATGCTACTCTCAGGGATACAGTGAAGATAACTGAACTCATCTACACTAAAACTGATTCATGAATATTCACAGCAGTGTTGTTCATAATACTTAGAACAAAAAGACCCAAGTTCCCTCTTTAGATGAATGAGTAATAATTTTTCGGTATTCCCATACAATAGAATATTATTTGGCAATAAAAGAAAATGAAGTGCTGTTATGTGCTGCGATATGTAGGAACTATAAACATTGTTCTAAGTGAAAAACAGAGTTATGGAGGGCCACATATTTTGTGATTCTAGGCATAGGAAATGTACATGTAGGCAAATACATGGCAACTGAAAAAGGATTGGTTTTTCTTACCACTACTTAGGATTAGTGGTGGCCATACTACGTACTAATAACGCTGCGGGGCAGGAGACAGAAGGCCCCTGTGAGTACACGGTATCTTTTGAGGATAACGAACTCCTAAAATTAAGCCGTGGCAATGATGGAATGCCCCTGTGAAGACAAATCACCGTGAACTGTATGCTTTAGAAGAGTGAATTTTACTATATGTATGTACATTTGAATAAATATGCGATGATTTTTTTTAGCCCTTTATTTAAACTGGGCTTGTTTTGGTTTACTTTTCACTTTCATGGGGGGTGGGTTATAAGATAATATTTTTCCATGCAGACAACATTGAAAATTATTTTAATTAAGAAAAGATTAGAGTATCCCAATTCTAGCCTCTTTTTCTACAATATAAAGTTCAAATTCTAAAAATGTCATTAAACATACTGACAATATGACTAATCTCGACTTACCTGTCCCTTTTTCTCTTAATGCGCTCAAGTGAAATCAAAGTCCTCAGCTCTCCTCAAACACATGTGCTGTATTTCCCTTCAAATGCATGGACTCCGGGAATGCTTCTTTCTTCTCCTATCTCTATTGCTGAAATTCTGTATATTCTTTCAAGATCTACTTGAAATCTCCCCTTCTCTAGTAGTTTTCTTCATTTCACAAAATACAAATAACTTTCTCACATACATGCTGCCATAGGCATTTAGTGCCCCTCAATGTACTTAAGACTGTGTTATAATGAGATTTTTCAGTGAATTTTGAATTAAATAAAGTTATTTCTCAAGTGCGCTTATTTAGGAAACCAAGGAATCTTCAATTTGCTGTCACTTTAAAACTGAAACATTTAACGGCATAGTATTGACTTCTTTTCAGTCTCTAATTGTGTCGGGTTCCTGCAGTTCCTGACTGCTTAGGGAAGAAGTGCAGGTCATTTTATCACACTGCATCTCACTGTCATGTGTTCCCTCCATAGTAACCAAGGCAGGTACAAGTGCTATTGCTTAGAGACTTTGAGACTCTTACATTGGGTCAGTCATCTGTCTAAAAAATGTACTGAACAACCTTCAAATAACAATGACTTCAATTCCTTTGGGGTTTGAATTGGCCATAAAACTAAAAATAAATTGTGTATGTGGTGATATCCTGCTGGCAAGTTCTATGTACCTTACAAAAAATCCCTCCACTTAGATGGACAAGATCATTATTACCATTTAGAGATTTAGAGTCTCTAACACACAGCCATTAAATGTATTGAGAGTGGTCATAAAGTATATGATCAGTGAAAATGAGAATATCTCAGAGAGTCTAAGTTTGGTTTTTTTGTACCAGGAATCAAACTTGCATTTGCCAGGCAGGCTCTGCATTGCTACTATAACCCTGGACCTCTAAGGTTTGATATGTTGGCAACAAGATCTAATTCCTTAGTAAATATTTACTGTTTTACAGTAGTGCTCTGAGAGTCACAATCATGTTCTCTCAATATTTATGCTCCTGAAGTAAAACACCTTGATTATGACCTACAACAGGTGACATGCCATTTATGAAAGCTACTCTCCAGCAATCTGAACTTGTTAAAGCATTCTGAAAACTCAGAAAACATCATGAAAATAATACATTACAATACAAACCCTATTTACAACAGACCTTGTGAAGTACCATCAATTTAGATCATTCTAATAGATCATTTGATAATCTCAATGTAATAATTCACATAAAAGTAGTAGCAAAATTATAAGCGGGAAAATATGCTGTAACTGCCTGATACTGTCAATATTGCCTACAAAATATATACCATATGCATTTCTTAATAAATTTTTTCTTTCCCATTTCTACATTTCTGAATGGACTAGTATAATATCTTCCTGAATTTTTCTTCCGTCGTTATGTTCCTAAATTTTTTTTCCCACATGCGAGCTGGAATTCTTTTCAGTACATAAAAGTGCTATGTTATCTCCATGCTCATAACACTTCCATGATTTCTAATTGCAATTGGAATCACATTTTTTTTCACTGTGGGACCCTAAAAGGTCTATCCAATATGTGCCATTCTCCACTGTCCATCCTCAGGTCTTACACCCTCTCATCACTCAGCCTCAGCCATCCACTGGTTCCTTAGACCTGGCAAGCTTGCTCCCTTTTCATCATCTTTCCAATGATTGTGTTTGAATTCCTTTTATATGTTTCTATAAATGTGAACATGGTTCAGTATTCATTATAATACTGGAACTTTAACCATCAGAGAATCCAACTCACTATGGCTGAAATAATAAGGTTCAGTGAGATCTTCCACAATAACATGATTCTCAGAAGAGAACTTTAGGTTTGATTACGAACTTAGCAGTGGCAGAACTCTGGATCAGTGTTTTTTCCAAGTCTTGTATTACATGACTGCATTACTGAAAAACCCATATGTTCATCTAATCATATTCAAGGGAATATAAAAGTAAACAAAAAAAGGGCTGGGTAACCCCTAGTGCTGGCCACCTGTGACGTTGAAATTTCTCTTGGTTAGTCCATCTTTCTCCTTTTGAAAGTCCACAAATATATTTCTACAGAACATCATTATTATTCTATATAGGTACTCAATACATGTTAATCCAACTGATCTAAAAGAACAGTACTTTAATCAATAAATGCAGGCCATCTATATGTTTCTCAGGACTGTCCTAACAGTACTACAAGCTGCGTGGCTTAGAAAAACAGTAATTTCTTCTTTCACACTTCGTAAGGCTAAAAGTCTGAAATCAGTGTGTTAGCAAGACCATGTTCTGTCTGAAGTCTGCAGTGTAGAACCTTCCTTATATCATCCAGTTCTGATGAGTGTCAGAAATCTGTGACATTACATGGCTTGCAGAAGCATCTCTTCCCTCTGTGTGTTCGTCCTCACCTGGCCAGCTTCCCTGTGTGTGTCTGTCCAGATCTCCCTCCTTCTATAAGAACACTAGTCATGTGGGAGTTGAAGTTCATCCAAATCCAATACAATCTTAACTTGACTACATATCTAACACACTATTGTCAAAAAAGTTCATAGGATGTATTCACAGTTACATGTTCTAGGTGGATATGAAATTTTATAAGCACCATCCAACCTAGTATACCACATATAGACCTAGATAAAGCACTTGAAGACTGCTCATCCCATCCTATAACTTCTTTGTACATCTACACAGTTTCCCTGTTAGAACAAAATAAGAACCATCAAATTATGTGCCTAGCCATTTTGTGGTTTGATTGGCATTTTAAATAATCTTTCATTTTTTTGTCATAGTTTGCATACTATATAATCAGCACAATACTCTGTAGGTGTGGAAGACTTGAAAAGAGCTCCAAAATTCAGAAGTTATATGGGTAAGTGTTCCTTATTCAGAGTGACAACAATCTATTTAAAGTGCAAGTACTCAGAAGGGTGTGATGAATTTGCTGTCAGATTCCAAGACATGATTTCCAATTCAAATCAAAGCTAAAACAATTAACTTGTTTATTTTGATTCATACTAAAGTTACTTAAATAAATATGTATTTTTTATTTAAATGAAATTAAGTAGAATTTTTTAAAAGCAAGCAGAGAATGTAGTTCAGTGGCAGAGCTCCTGCCTAGCATGCAAGAGGGCCTAGGTTCCATACCCAGCACCTCAAAAACAAAAATCAAGCAAATTGTGAGTAAAAAATATAAAATTAACACATTTTTAGTGTACTAACAACAAAGGCAAAACACACTCTTTAGGTGAAATTCTGCTATATGACATAATAGAACTTTATAATTGTTTTATTAAAAGCACAACTATAAATTTTACTAGATTTCAGAAGTGTTTAGTACAACAAGCTCCATAATAGATACATGTACATTAATGAAAAGAAGAAAATCTGCAGAGTTCTGTAGATTTCTTCCTACTATAACACTGAGTGAGACTCTCAGATTGTAACAAAAGTGCTTTGTGCGATCACAAAAAGTAACAAAATGTGTCTTGTATAGCTGTTGACAGCTAAAGACAATAAAAACAATAAAGACAGTAAAAACCTGATGAGTCAAACAATTCAATGAAATATTTTATTTTGGACCACTAATATTTTCTTTTTATTATGAAAAATATTATAAGTAACACAAAATATTAGCACTAGTTAGAAGCATGAAAGAGGTGAGGGTTAATTATTAAACTAAAACTTCTTCATGAATTAAAATCAAATAAATAAAGAAAATATAACTAGCCAATTTGAGGGTTTAAATATAAATTCACAATACTTACTTTAAAATTATATTATATTTTTGGGGCTGGGGATTTAGCTTAGCGGCACAGCACCTACCTGGCAAGTGGGAGGTCATGAGTTTGATTCCTGGTACTGGAAAAAAACAAAAGAAAAAAAAATTAAGTTATGTTTTTAAAAAGAAGGCTTTCAATAAGGAGTTTTCCTCCATGACACCTTCTCTGGCTTCAATTTATGCTGAATCCCATTCTTGTGCAGCAATTCAGATTTCAGGATGAGTTGCAGACATGAAGGGCTTACTCAGTTTGCTCCTAATTTACTACATCAATATGAAAAGAGCACTAATACAAAAAAAAAAAAAAAAA
>NW_004955418.1:14969424-14977003 GCF_000276665.1 Chinchilla lanigera
CATCATAGGCAATGAAGCTGGCAGTGAGCAATCTTATGGTGTCTTCCCAACACAAAACAAAGTAATCATCTTTCCTATAAAAGTCTGAGTTTTTAAAATACACTGAATTACCTAAGTCATTGGGCTTAGAATTTCTCACTCACCATGGGTGGGTCTGATGCAACTGTCTCACTGGTGTATTAATGAAGGGGGAGGCCCCTATCCAATAATGTAGCGCAGTGAATGGCCTTTCCTCCCAAGGTCTAGGTCAGCTGATTCAAGGTTTTAAATAATATATGTAGCACTTAGGGCTGGGGATTTAGCTCAGCGGCACAGCACCTTCCTGGCAAGCACGAGGTCATAGGTTTGATTCCAGCTACCGGAAAAAAAAAAAAAAAAAAGTAGCGTTTAGTGTACTCACTTCTACATGTACCCCAGGCATTCTCAATTCTATTCTGAGAGAGGCATTTTGCATCATTCTGTTCTCATTTTGATTAAAAGCCATACTCGTTTTCTTAAAATAGGGAATCATTCATGTACAATCTTTAACTATTCAAAATGGGCACATTTTTATGATGAAAATTAAAGCCTCACAATACTGATCAAAAAATAAATTTAGAATGAGGCAGTAAATAAAAATTTCAAGAACACTCAGATAAAGACAGGGGGAAATATTTTTAACACAAAACCCATTAGCATAACTTTTTTGTGAATTTTCAATACAGTATAAAAACATGAAGAGTTTTTGCACAGTATGTTCTAGTGAAAGATAAACATCATTGTACTTTTTAATAAAGTAATCATCATACAATGTCCGAAACCAAAATGAAACAAAATTTGTCTCTAATCTGAAAAACAACATGAAAATGATGACTAAATAGATTTTTAAATCTCTGTGTTCAAAAATTTTCTCTTAGATGTTATCTTACACATAATTATGAATAACTTACAAAAATTAAAATCATTTGATGTATCTTTAGAGTTGTCAAGTTTACAACCATTGTATCTGGTTCATTAGTTAGCAGTATATCACCTCTAGTAATTCTTGGTTCTGAGAATCACCTTTCGTATTCTACAGCGCTTATAAGATCTAGTGTCTAGGCCTGTGCCAAATACCTCGATTCCTTTGTACAGTGCAGCCATGATTATTGTGTATTTTTCACAAGTCTGTGCACCTGCCCTATTTCTTTCCTAATTTTTGCTTTGATCACAGTAAAGACTTCATTTACTTTAGGTGTAATTACCAGATTTATCCAGATCCCCAACAAACTGAATTTGCATTTAAACTTGCTAGAGCTAAATCCTGTCTGGCCCACCTACAACCAAATAACCTTGGGAAAACTATATACCCTCCCTGGGCTTCGCTTTTCCCTTTTCTAAAATGGGGTAACAACAAGAACTCATAGGGCTTCTATGGGAAATAAATTATCTAGCAGACATAAAACATATTGAATGGTGTCTTGTACACAAAATTATAGATACGGTTATTATCCTAGGATGGATACCATGTTTAGTAGTATATTTACATATATTTATAATGTACTAAAATGTTAAACATAATTGTACATATATGCTCAAAAACATGTATACATGTAGATATTTATCAGTATTATTATATGTAGTAAAGATCTGTAATAGTAATTATAATAATATGTAAGTACCTAATACTCCCTAGGCCTAATTTACAGAAGATTGTGACATTAAATCAAATCACTAAGTTTAAGAATTAACACATAATCAAATGCTTGAAAATGTTATTAGCTTATGAACAATAGATTGGTGATGAAAATGTGTTTCCCTGAGTTTTCTCTTTATCTTCTTCTGATTGATAAATTATCAGGTTGATAATTACTATAAAATTCATCTCAGCTGTCATGATTTTCAATTCTCTTTTAGACTCTGGCTTTGTCATAAAATTATATAGTTAGGGTATGTATAACCACTTATAAACATCTCTATGCTTTAGTCATGCAAATTTGTACATGAGAATAAAAGATTAATGAATAATTGGCATTAATTCTTCAAAAGGCAAATTCTCTTGAAATTCAAAGAAGTTTCAGTGGTTTTTTTTTTTTTGTAACTAATTTTCCAAATGAGGAACTTGGCACCTGTGAGATTAACAATATTATTAGGTTAACATTTTAGCTATTCCTTTATACATACGAGGCACACTCTTGCAAAGAATATTTAAATGACTTCTTTCTTATACCTAGAACATTTACTATCTTGTTTTCACACTATCTTTCTTTAAAGAAATGTCACTATCCACTATGACCATCCTTGGTCATGAAATATCATATATTTAATTTATGTATCTGCTTATTTATCTCTCTATTTGATTTTCCCCTATGATTCCCGATTAGAAGGAATAGATTTTTAACTAATTTTTTTACTGTTTTGTTTATAGTGCCTAAAACAATGTCTAGCATACTAGATTCAGTAAATAGTAGCTACATTAATATATAGCCACCGCTAACTCTAAAAGCACATCTGAGTCTTTGGATCTATTAGGTGACTTAGGTGTAATTACCAGATTAATTAATTTACTTAAAAATGAAACAAATTTATTAAATGTATTTGGATAGCCTTTAAATTTATCATTTCATTGTACTTCTTGTACACAAGGAACTTGCCAATTGTTAGGCAAAATATGATTTTAGAGTAAGTAAGAGACATTAATAAATGAGAAAATTGAAAGACAGAGATAAAATAACTTATTTAAGACTAATATTAATGGAGCATGAATCTGAACTTTAGCTTTTAATTGTAAAGCCAGTTTATGGTAATTGCAATATCCCATTCACAGCAATTATATAAGTGAACCCAATTTAGGTTGACAGTTCATAGACTGTCAATCATACTGTACCATAACACTAAGAAGTTTTTATATTTTAAAATGAATGATAACATTTGTATTTACTATGCTAGGGCCCTTCAGAGTTCAAGAACCACAAGACTACCATCTTTTCTAATACCCACTACAAATTTGAAGGTCTCTCAAGTGACTGTTGCTTTTGACATTAGGTCTAAATTTGGGAGTCTCTAAGACTATATTAATACCATTGATAGGTAGAGAAGTCCCAAGAACTCTCTCAGATTTGATAACTCACTAGATAAGAGTTATTGAAACACAACAACCATTACCCAGATAATGCTTATCACTACCAGTATTCAAAGTTTGGAATACAGACTTCTACTTTCCTGCATAATGATAGATGATAGCTAGCATTAATTTATTCAAAAAATATTTCTGATTCCTTAACATTATTGAATTTCTGTTTGTTTGATAAGGGATTCTTATACTCCTCTTTGTACAACCAGCTTTATATAATTACATTTTTCAGAGAGTGCTATTTTATTGTGTGCACTACTGTTGCTTCTACTTCTGTGGATTATCTCCTGAGATCAGTGCACACTGCTAAGGGGTAAGTTCAGTTCTACATGGAATAAAACTAAGACTCCAAAATCATGCCAAGTGAGTGACATAACTGAGATTCAAAGACTGATCTTTCAAGCTTAACAGCCCAAGCATCTACCCAAACAATCAGTGCTCCCTTTCCATTCATGTTTCTCCTAGGAGGTAACACAGATTTCTAAGAACTTTCAGTTACAGAAAAATGCTAGCCCACTGCTGACATATACCAATGCTTTGGAACACATTGATTTACTGAACTAATTGAATCTGTAAAGTTATAGTGAAGACATAATTCTTCTGAGATTAGTTTTACAAACAAGTGAAACTGTGGGTTGTACTTGAACAGATATAAGCAAAAATAGGTCAAGTTTGGCTAATCTGTAAATAATTTTCCAGGGTTATTGGTCTATCGGTCTAGAAACTTAAAGATAATTCTCCACAAATTCTTCTGCATAAAAATCAAAATGAAACAGAAGGTCAGATCATAACTACGAAGTATAATAATGACAAGCACATTTTTAAATGAATGACGAATCAATTACTTCTTATTTTGCATTTAATTTTGGCCACCACCACCCCACTTCCTAATTCAGATGCTGAATTCCTTGTTTGCAGTACCTCAGAACGTGAACGTAAAATTAGGACTTTAAAACACATGGTCAAGTTAAAATGAGGCCCTTAGGGTGGAGCTTATAAGAAGAAATTTGGACATGCAAAGGACATTAAGGGTGTGCATGCACAGAGGAATGTCCACAAGAGGATAAAGCCAGTAGGGAGGCAACTGTCATCCAAAGAGAGACCTCACACATTGACTCTCTTTTCACTTTTCTAAATGACTTCTAGCTTCCTGAATTAACAGAAAATTGGTTTCTATTGCTTAAGCTACCAAATTAGTTCCATTTTACTATGGCAATCCTAGAAAACAAATACTTTTACTTATTGTCTTGGTTACTGTTCTCTCATTGCTGGGACAAAATGCCTGAGGCCCAAAATTAAAGAAGGAAAAGTTTATTTAGCTCACAGTTTGTGAAGGCTTCAGTCCATACCTGGATGGCTCCAAGCCAGGGTGGCACATGGCAGAGTGCAACACTTCATGGCAGTGGAAGACAGCAAAAACAACTAGAGCAAAGAGGGAGAAGCACCCAAGAGCAAGCCTCTTTCCCTCCCTTATATTGTATGAGGCTACCCACCCTACTATACCCAGTGTAAAGTGGGTGTAGCATTCACACCTCATAATCTCAGTACTCACACCCATGATCCTATTGGTTTTTTTTTGTTTTGTTTTGTTTTTGGTTTTGGTTTTTTGGTTTTTTTCCGGTACCAGGAATGGAACTCACAGCCTTACACTTGCCATCCATGATCCTATTGGACCATGGGTCAATCAAAAACTCTAGAAACTTGCCCCATGACTGCATGAGGCTTTGGGGGGACACCTAGACAGAAACCATACCACTTATCCTTTAAACTGAATTTACATTCCATATAGCTATAAATATGCTTAAATAAAATGATCAATTTGGTTGAACAATGACATTCTGGTAGTGGAAATAATAAATTGATGGAATGAAAGATATTAAAACAGTTAAACTAACAATTCAATAAATAATCCACAGGTTAAAAGAACAGTTTCTTTGTTGACTCTATCTCCTTTTTCAACTGGTTTCATTCATCTAATTTAAAATCATGTCCAGGGAAAGATATAACTTGCAAATATCATTAAAAATTTGAACAGCCCACTGTCTGTGAGTACCCAACTAGAGAAGATATCTCAACACAATTTTGTTAAATTCTTTCAACAAAGCTCTTTAAGGCAAGCAGAAACACAATTCTAACAGATAACTTGATGTTGATTTTTAAAATCTTTAAGTATATAAGAATACTGACATTAAGAAATCAGCCAAAGTAATTTTAACATTAATTGTATTTGGGTTTTCCTGGCAAGTTTTAAGACTTCTTTTAAGACTTCTTTGCATAAATTTAAAAAAAAAATGATGATTTAATTTGATTGCGAGAAACCTCTTTGGTTGTAAAAGAATAAATAAAGTGCTTTTGCTACGATGTTGTAGTGAAAAAACATGCATTCCCTAATATTCTAGTGAAAGAATTTGTATTAAAATGCTTATTAAATTCATATGTTTGGAGGAATTTGCATGATTTCTAGGAATGAGGGAGCACTCAGGTGAGCAACAAACAATATAAGATAATTGAGGAGGTAAAAAATTTTCTGATGTCAAATTTTATTTTTTTGGAACTTTAAACTCAACATTGGCAAATAAAGAGTCTCTTTACGGTTTTCTATTTATTTTTTCAAATCACTAGAAAATTTATTAGGTGAGCATCTCTTTTGCATATGCAAGTTCTCTTTCTCCATTGGCTTAAAAATAGAATAATATTTGTTTAATGAACCAGAGTAAAAATTGGTGATAAGTAAGAAGTTTAAATAGACTGGACAATAGGTACATTATACTAGTAATGTGACTACGTGGGATGCCGGAATTAGTTTTACCAAAAAAGGATATTTTCAGGAAACTGACAGCTGTTGTAGGACTGAAAGATGAAGGGTCAAAGCAAGCAGAGACTGAAAACCAGTTGCAAAATATACCTGAGAAGCCTGTGACCAAATATAAACTAGTTCCGAAGTCCAAGAGTATGACAAATACTGCTACATGAGCAGAGGTTCCAAATTACAGGATATGGAAGGAACACCAGCTACAGAATCCAGGATGAAGCATTAATCTTAAGAATACAGAAGGAGGAAAGAAGACATAGGTACCCTGAAGATGGGAAGGTAGTTTTGCAGAATATTTGTAGCTCAATTAGCCAGGGTCTTTTTGAAATAAAAAACAAGCTTCATTCCTGAATTCCTACAAATTCCTAGGGGGAGCAGTTAGGAAAATCATTGAACACAAGGACGCTGTCATAGCTCCTATTTACTCTCCTGGGCATACTTAGCAAGATGCCTACCCTATAGGTAGTGTTCAGTAAAAGCTTGTCGAGTAAGTGACACAAACCACATTTCTTGATGTCAGAGCCTATTTTATATACCACTGCATTATTCACAGCCCCCAGCACTGGGCTTGTCACAGTTCAGTGCATATTTGCTGAAAGGATGACAGTGGTGGCAGTCTTCAAATATTGTCAGGAAAGATTAAATCTGCAAGGTTTTTAGGGTGTCACTCTATCCCCAGTCTGCTCTGAATTTATTTACAATGTTTTATATCCCACTCATTCTGAAAGTTTTTCTTTTGTTGTCTGTACTGAAAAGTTAGCTGGCAAACCTACATTCATTTCTCCATGGCTCTTTCCCACTTAGGTTTATTAGTCATACTGCCTATCAGATAATAAAATTAAACTTTACGATAATTGTTTTCTCCTAGTAAATTTTATTTTCTAATTTTTCTATAATTTCCTTATGCTTAGGGTTTGGGGGGTTCATAGTTACATTGAGTGTGTTATGACTTAGACCTAAAAGTCTCATGTGGAGCTTTGGCATGTGATTGGATCATGGGGCATTATATTTATCGGTGGGGTGTTTGATGAGTTCATGACTTACTGTGGCATTGGGAGGTGGAGCCAGGTGGAGGTGGGTCACTGGGCGTGTGACTATCGGGGTGGATTCCTATCCCCCACTTCAGCCTTCTTTCACTGCTTCCTAGATGTGCTGAGTTATGCAGCTCTCTTTACCAGGCCCTTCCAGCATTTCTGCCTTGGAGCCAGTCCAACATAGACCTATCCCCCTAGAGCTATGATCCAAATCGAGCCTTTCTTCCTTTAAGGTTTGGATATCAAGTCTTATAACCACAATCAGTTTTAGGTCAATGCTAAAAAACTGAGGATATTAGTCATATGGCCAACTGTCATTGTAAGCAGTTTGCTTCGCACTCTAGTTCTTATCCAAGGCACCTGTGAAGCAGTCTCTGTTAACTGTCATGGATAGCTTAGGATATAGATTGATAATGACCACAGTAAGGACACGCTAAAGAAAAAGATAATTGAAAGTGAAAATTTTATTGATGTCAGAACTGTAACTTCATTTAAATAAATGCAGTGTTTAACATTAGAATGTGATAAAAAAAAACCTTTAAATTCACTGAAGCTATCAATTTATTAGACCTCAGTACATTATGAAACAGCAGAGAATTTAAAAACGATTAAATAGGGGGCTGGGGATTTAGCTCAGCGGCA
>NW_004955418.1:14977103-15022213 GCF_000276665.1 Chinchilla lanigera
AAAGCGCCTGCCTGGCAAGCGCAAGGTCGTAAGTTCGGTTCCGGGTACCGGAGAAAAACCAAAAAAAAAAAAAACAAAAAACAAAAAAAACAAAAAAATAACGATTAAATAATAAATGAAAACACTTTCTTCTAAACCAGTGGACAATTCTATAAATGTTTGCAGTATATTAGAAGCATCCTTCCTTTTCACATAAGAAACTAATAAACATATTGAAACTTTTCAGCCACTTTTTGGTTTTGATGTTTTACATTCTCTAAAATAATGTTTGTATATCTAAAAAAGATCACTAAGATTTCTTTCTCTTTCAAATATTCTTGTCTCCAAATTTCATATTCAACCCACATGTATGATTACATCTTGCCAAAAGTCACCATTTAGGGTACTCAACATTATCCCAGTTCTATTATCCTTTGATTCTACTTATCATTCTGATTTTCTCCCCTCTATCAGGACGTGGCTGCTTGGGAGGCAGCCAAATCTCCTTTGCCAACCTGCACAAACCCTGTTGATGACCACTGGATGATCATTTATCAAGCATCACTTTCAGTGGATAATGAGCCACAGCTGAGCCACTTTGCAATATGAAAACAAATGATTCACTGGCAAATAGGCCCAGAAAAACAAATGAACCAAACCTGGCTATCCAGTCTCAGTGACTCAGACAGAAAAGACAGCGCAGCAAGTTTTATCATTGATTTTAACTAGCAGGTAGAGTGGACTCAAAAGAAACAAAACGGAACTTCCTTTCCAATTTCATAACAAATGATAATGATAAGCAAAATATTTGGGTATTGCTAAATATTATTTCAGTTTTGCCAGGTCTATTTCTGAAACACTTGATCTTTCTTCCTTCGTCCCTTCCTTCTTTCCTTCCTTCGTTCATTTGTTCACTCTTTCCTTCCTTCCTTCCTTCTTTCCTCCCTCCCTCCCTTCCCCCTTTCTCTCTTTGTCTTTTTCTCTTCTGTTGCTCTCCTTTATTTTCTTTTTAAACACAGTATGACTAAATTTGCTGATGATATGATAGGTACGAGCATAGTGGCTTAGGAGAGATGAACTATACAATGTACTCAGCTGCTGTTGGCTGAGTTCCGCACCCCACCTCTATTCACCATAACCTCCAATATTTCAGGTTGCAGCAGTATCCAGAGATAAGATCTTGGAAGAAGTACAGAACATTGTAACTGAGATCACTAACATAGGCACTAATCCACTGTATAAGTGGTGTGCTTGCAAGAAGGTGAAACTTGGAAATATGCAAAGTGAAAACAGAGAAGACCTGGGGAGAAGACAGCCATGGACAAACCACAGAGAACAGGTAATAAAACTTTTCCTTCAGAAGAAATCAACCCTGCTGACACCTTCATCTTAGACTTTCAGTCTCTATAATATGAGCAAATAAAATTGTTATTTTACTCGGTCTTTTTACAGGAGCCTTAGCAAACTAATATACAGATGTTCTTGATTTATAATGGGGTTAGATCCTAATAAACTAATTATGAGTTGAAAATATGAAAAGTGCAAAATTTATTTCACACACTTAACTTCCCAAACGGCATACTTTGGCAGCACAGTGTCCTGTAGGGTCTTGGTTATCTATTCTCTGACCACGGGACCACAGGGATGTCTGGAAGCTGCAACTCACAGCTGCTTCCCAGCAACATGAGACAGAATTGTGCTACATATTATTATCCCAGAAGAAAAGTCAAACTTCAGGATTCAAAATGTGGTTCTACTGAATACCTACTACTTGTCCATCCTCATAATGTCAAAAACTTGTAAGTTGAAACAGCATAAATCATGGACCATCTCTCTAGGCTTTTACTGAACTAAATCTATCCATTGTCAGTGAGGTTCTACAAGTTTAACCACGTGTGATGGTCTCCACTTGAGGTCAAAGCACATGCTTTTGACATAGAAAGCATTTTACCACTTGGTGACTGTATTGAACTTTTGAAGGTAAGTTTTCAAGTAAGTCACATGATGGACTTCTGAATATTAGTTGCAGTCTAATTTTATTTTATTTTTTGGTTTTTTCTTTTGTTGTTTTCCGAGTCAGGGTCTTGCTATGTAGTTTTAGGGTGGCCTTGACCTCACTATGTAGCCTAGGCTGGCCTCAAACTCATGATGATTCTCCTGTCCCAGCCTCCTGAGTGCTGGGACTGCAGGCCCTCACCACCATGCCTGTTTACATCCTGCTTTTAGATTAGTACCCTTTTGGAAAAAATCTAGTAACTTAGCCAGTCAATAATTTACAAAGAGTAGATATCTACATAGATGACAAAAATCCAAACAATCCTATGCCTCTGGAAAAGGAAGAAAATCAGGAGTAGTTATACTGGGAAGCTAAAGGTGGCGGCAGATTCACGACCACTCACACATCACCCAGGAGTAAGCCTGTTTAGCCAGCAGCACATGATGGATGTGATATTATACCCATTTCTGCTTAATTTAAACAGGACTGCTAGCATCGACATCTTTCTGGGTGGAAGACAGTTAACTATGGAAGAAATCCAACTTCCATGAACCTGAGAAGCAATGAGAAGCCCATCCTAGCTACAGAGAGTGAGCAGAAGGCCATACAAAGGCCTGAATCACCACACGTGAAAGATAAAAGACCTCTTCACTACTGCCACAGCCACCACCTATGACTGGCGGAGTAAAAGACTTCAGACTTGAATACAAACTAAGGTGACACACATCTGACCCTCTCTTTGTCCTTACTGGCTACTATGACAAAGTACCACAGACTATGAGACTTATCCAGGAACATTGCTCACAGGTCTGGCAGTTGAAAAATGCAAGATCAAAGTGTTGACAGAGTTATGTCAGGTGGAGGCCTGTGACCTTCATCATAGATAGTCATCCTCTCACTGTGTCCTCACAAGAAAGCAGCAGAGAGGGAGAAAGCTTTTTAATTGAGACACTCATCCCACTCCTAAAACCTAATTCTCTCCCCCAGACCTCCCCTCCCCATATCGTCACTCTGGAGCTTAGGTTTTCACATTAATTGGAAGGTGGGCAAAGGCACCGAGGCTGGGACATGTCCTGAATAAGTAGCTTGCACCAAGTGACAGCTGTCTGGCTCACCTCAACTGAGGACCTTTCCTCCTTGAACAGAGGGGAAACCTGCTTCATATTTCTTTTAATTTTTTTCTCTCCTTTTCTCTCCACATTTCTGACCCTCAGAAACTAAGACTTGTGAGTAAAGTAAAATTCTTATTTTAAAGCAATGGATTTTGAGATGGTTCATATGCAGAAAATGATAACTGAAATGGTCTTAAATAAGCATTTGAAAGTACATTTGGAGATGAAATACTTTATGAAGAAGTATCATGAGATACTTTATGAAGGTATATTTGGAGATGTATTTAAAAATACGGTTTTTATACCAAGAATCTTAAGGAACATAAGCAGTTTTGGATGAGAAGAAACATATCAAATCAGATAAATGTTGACAGAGTGTGAAACTCCAAATAGCTGTGAATTTTTATTTTTCCCATTTCCCTCATGGGACCTACAGTGTTACAATGTCTGCATCACAGTTGTGCTACCAGCTTGGGAACCTCTGTAAGGGAAATTCACTACTGTGTCTCTTTGGCCTTAACCTCAGCCTGTTAGCTCTGAGGGGCAGCTCTAGGGCTCAACTAGCTCAACTTTCTCATTTTACACAATAGAATTTAAGACTCAGAGAGTTCAAAAGACTTGCCACTATTATAGGACCCACAGCCTACTTGGACAAGGCTTCAGACCATCTGACCCTGCAAGTAGTACAGTAGACACACACGGCGATACTACTTTTTATTTTAAATTTTACTTTTACTTTATGTGTATTCACCACATAAGGTCTTGAAGTATATATGCATTATGAAATGGCTACATCTAGTTAATTAAAATATGTATTCATTTATAATTATTATTGTTGTACAAAGGACAATTTGCAATCATTCTCAGCAGTTTTGAAGATATATTCGCTATAGTCACCAATACATGATATGGTCTCCAAGTATTGTAAAATTGCAATACCATGTAAATGGGATTTCTCCATTATTAATGATGAAGCTTTTAGTAATTATCATATTTTAAATGCTCCAAAAAGTGAACATTGGGATCCAACAAGACTTCCTTCAAATAGCACTTTATTGGCTACACACACACACAGATGCACACTTCACTATGTCCTTACTTCTTGCTTCATGTTTTTGTGTGTGCATATTTCAAAGACAAATATGCTAAGTGTTTTAATAATAAGGAAGTTATGTTCATGCATACCATATCAATGTTGTGAGGTTAAAAACCACAGAAGGTACAAACCACAGATTTCTGGAAAGTCTTTCCTTTAAGGGAGATTAGTAAGCTATTGATATAATAAAGCCCAGTTGTGCCAGGTACTGTTGAATGGGAAACAACTGCTTCATCAGTTACAGCCTGATCTCCGGAGGCAGCCAGCCATGTGCAACCAGAGACGATGCATTCCACTGTGTTATGCAGGCTGGCACTCTGCTGCTCTGGAGAGTACTGAGATGTGAGCCAGGGGGACCTCGGTGCAGACAGACCAAAATTATTTCCACATTACAGTGAACAAAAAGGAAGAAAACCTTATTAAACACACATTAAGTTCATTATTGAATAAATGCTTACTTGAAAAATAAAGATAATCCTATGTCCCAAAATATTAAATGTAACACTGATACTACAGTCAAGAGAGATAATCCCACCTCCTTGTGGTGGTTCAGCTCTTTTGTGTTAATGAGACCAACCTGTGTTAGCTGTGAGTAGGGGATGTAAATAAGCAGGGCCACCAGCTAGACCTCGTGTCAGGTTCTTCTATCTGGTTCCATAACCATCTTTCCCACATTTTTTCAGACCAATCTTCACTGAACAGGCAAGTTAGTCTGGGGTTTCATGTTGCAGAGGTCTTGGATGGCAAACATCATGTTTGTGCTCGTCAGCAATTATTTTGACTGAAAACACGTTTGCAACTGGCTCTGTACTCCGCGTGGGAATCCCCAGGGCCACAGCCAATACCGCAGGGAGACCATTCAATTCCTAGGGCGTTAGAGAGTGGCGCGGATTTATGTCCATCCGCCCTGTTCCAGTTAAATATATATTTTTCACGGACGCAACAGAATATTTTCTATATTCAGTGAGGTTGTGTGTTTGGGATTTTATTAATTTTTTTCTTTTACTAGAGAGAGCTTTGTGAATGTTTTGTAACAAGAGCTGGCCAGTAAAATTTTGGACAAACTAAAACCTGGGTTAGAGAACTTTTAAAATGGGAAGAGTATAGTTCCAGTAACTGGGACTCATTGATTCCATCCTATATACAGTAAAAAAAAAGTTTGTGATTGATATTTTATATAATCCAGGAAAGGCATGAGAAACAAGTAAAAACAATCTGGAAGCAGAAAAAGAGAAAAGAGAGGAAAAGAAAGTTTAAAGAATAAGGGCTAAAAACCTGAGATTCTCTTAGAGTTTAACCATCTCATTGCCTCACTGCTGCTTTTTTCTGACATTTTCTCCATCTGATTCTTCCCATAAAATCTATCTGGTGAAAGAACACAGCAGGAAGACCGGGATGCATCGAGCCAGGTTTTTTTTTCCTTGTCAAAATTCATACTCAGTATTCTAACAGCTGGGCTTGTGCAAATTAATCAAACAAATAATGGCTTCCTAATCTTTTATTTATGAATTTTCAGATGAGATTGGAGGCAGCTTGTTAGCAACCAGTCACGGATCCTGAAATCAACAAACAGAGTAGGAAAAGACTGCAAAGGACTTTGCTAATGCTCCCTCTTTGGCCATAAACTGATAAAGATACTGAAGTTTCTTTATTCGGGTATTGGCATTTTTACAGGGGAATTTTCATTGTCAGTAGAACAGTGTCCTCTATTCTTAGAGGGAAGTTGATTTGAGTAGATACTGCAAGTGTTTCAACAGACCTAACTCAGAAGCAAAGAATGTAAGGATTTTCTTGCTCTTCATGTACTGATTTCTGCGTTCAAGTGGTAATGGGCAGTGAAAAGGTAACTGTAGTCAATCAGGGATAAGTTTCTTTGTATTCATCCAGTTATCCTAATACAGATTCCCTATGTCTTTTTCAATTTAATTGTGGCCTTTCCTACCTACTTTCCTTTTCAGTTATTCTTAATTTATAAAAATCTTATCAGCCCTTAAGGCTCTCATAAGCTTCTATTTAATTACACAAGCCAGAAATAATCTCTCCCTCCCCAGACTTCTTACAACACAGTTTACAACAATTATTCCAAACTTTTTTAAAAAATTCTTAAATTTGAACAACTGAAATAAAAATTAAACCAAAAATCTATGCATGTAAGATTATAAAACAGAAAATTTCTTTCTGGAAAACTAATTTCAACATATAAAGAAACTATCGCCCTTAATTTTTCTAAATTTAAAGTTACTAAAACTTAAGTAATGAAATATAATACTATGCAAAGATATGAGAAAAGTAGTTTGTTGGGAGAGAAATTTGTCTGATAAACAGAATATGAAGATACATTAATTTTTATGTATTCATAAAAGAATTAACTCAGATTGACCCATTGCTTTTACTTCTTATATTGATCCAAATCTAAAAGTTGATACGAATTCTTTCAAGGACCATTAAACAATCTGCTGATAATCTGCTGATTGCCTGGGAGCACAGGTCCTGGACCTTAACCACTTGTGCTCTGACTCTGGCTGTGGTTTTTATCAGCCCCATGTCTGAGGAAGGGACTTATCCACTCACGCATGCCTCACTTCCTTATGTACAAAATGTGGGTATTAATGTAGTATCTAACTCAGAGGCTCAGAATAAAGATTGAGTAAATTAATTCATGCTTAATAGAGTAAATAAGAGAAGCCTGACACAAAGCAGTCTAGAAGATCAGCTATTGCTGTATACTTTGAAGACAAAACTGGAACAACATAGATGGAAAATAAGTTAGCAGTGTTCATCAAGAATATACATGCTAACACCCCTTAAGATAGAAACTCAATTTCTAAAAATTTAACATTTTGATTTGATGAAACACATATATAAGTACATGTCTATGAACTTGGACTGCAGCTTTCTTATTGTATGATGTAAACCTAATATTACAACTAATAGGAAGAAAAGTTTCTCTAGTAAGAATTTGATTAAATAAAGAAAGTTGAATATAACAAATATTAAGCTGCAGAATAAAACTTTCAAAAATAAGATAGAACTACTTGTGATATATGAAAGGATCAACATAGAACAAGATCTTAAATGAAAGGATCAACATAGAACAAGATATGTGCATGGTCTCTGCATAAATAAAAGGACATAAGTGCACATAGTAGTATGTTCTTATTTTTGTCTGGAAGAATGAATAGAAAGGTAACTCTTGTTACCTCTCAGGACAAAGACTAAGGAAGTAATTAAGTACTTTGCTTTGTCTGTGCAGCTGGTTCTCTAGAGGAACTGAATATGTGTGACTATGCAAGGGGATTTACTAGGTAGCATTACAGGATCAGCAGTGGGTGCTCCACAAGGGCCATCAGCATGCTGGAGAGCCCGAAGATTCAGTAGTTGCTCAGTTGGAGAACAACCTACAGAAAACAGGGATCTATGATGAAATGCTAATCTGACACTGAAGGCCTGGGAATTTCCTAGAGAGATGCTGCTCTAAGTCCATGTTGAACAGCTGAAAAAATTGAAGTCTGACATCCTACTGCAGTGTAGAAAATGACACACACATTCAAGCCAATGGAGCCCTTCCTGGGCTGTAAGCTGCTGAACTCCAGCGCTCAGATGTCTGGTCCACATGCAAGTGCTCTCTGGAAAAAGAACCAAGCCCCACCCAGATTTGTGTTTACTCATCTTCTAGGCTTTTCTTAATCCAGTCAAGCTGACAGTCACAATTAGCTCTCCCATCATCATTTTATACCTTTTCAGATGTTTTAATTTTTTAAAAAATGATTGATTAAATTTTAATTAATTAAATAAACAATTTAAATTTTTTCTTTTGGTTTTTTTGAGGTAAGGTCTCACTATGTGCTGTAGGCTGGCCTTGAACTCACTTACATAGCCCAGGCTGGCCTCAAACGCACCATGATTTGCCTGCCTCAGCGTACTGAGCGCTGGAATAAAATTTTAATTTGATACACAAAAGATTGTCAAGCAGATGAGATCACAGTCCATTTCTCTTTTACTCCTTAAGATTTTCTATATTTAAAAATTTTTAAGGTTTTCTAAATTTAAGAGTAAAAAGCAACCTTAATAAAGTATTTAAATCATATGAAAATTATATTTTATGAAATTATTATATTTATTATTTTCTCTTAAAAATATAATGTCATCTTTTCAGTTTAAATTTTCATAAGCTAAAATATGTAATTTTATATGTAAAAGCTAGTATATAAAATTACATGTACATTCTGATTACACTTAAGAGGGATACTCATGTTAAGAAATACTAGATATATTTGTAAAGAAAAGCTATTACAGTGGAGTGGTATTATTTTATTTAATAATAGGCACCATGAAAATATGGAAAATGATGGTTAAGAATTCAAACAATTTTATTAGAATTTCTAAATGTAAACCAATTCCTAATTAGAAAATCAGCCATTGAGAAGTTTGAAGCTCTCAATGAGCATAAAAATTGGAATTAGGCATTATGTGATGAAGTATAGAGTATCCTATCAGCCTCAGCATCCATTAAATTTAAACCAAACGTAGAAATACCATCCTAAAATTCTTGCATTTTAAGAAATAATTTGAAAATACTTCATTTTTACTCTTTAAATGGATTTTTAGCCAATAGTTTCTCCTGGGGATCACTGGGACACCTGTGTGGTTATTTATCCCAAGGGCCTGTGGGCTCTTTGAAAGAAATCAATAAAGAATCACTGTATGGATGCACTTTGGAGCCATATCTACATGTGAAGTGTGTTCCCTTCCCTTTGTAGAAGCCACGTGACCATGAGTTGCTTAACCTTCCAGGTCCCTCAGCCCCAGGTGTATTTGGAATGTCAGAGATTAAAACTTTTTCACAAAGACTTCTAAATAAATTATCAAAAGTCAGAATCTAGCCCAAAATAAAGTACAAACTAAAAGTATTTCAAAGTGTTTTTCCAAGGAACTTTTATACGTACAAAGTAGAAAATGGTGAAATATATTTGTCTCTCAACTTTTCTCCTGAATTTTAAAATGAGGTTAGGTTATAATACTACAAACTCTGGTTAAGGTAGTATCTACTGACATTACAGCTATTAAAATCTATGTTATTGTATGGCTACTTGAGATACAATGCAATTATTTTCTCAAGATATTGTCACTTTCTTGTTATTTTATCCAAAATAGGAGCTCTACATGCAACACTTTACATAAAGAAATGCAAAGCTAAGGATTTAACTCAGCGATGGAGAGCTTGTCTACCATGCAAGGCGCTAGGTCTGACTCCTTGCACTGACTGCCAGGGGAAAAAAATGCAAGATAAACTGATGAAGTTTGTGGGAGATCTCTTTAAATCTCAGTCATAAAAACAAGTCTCTACTTTACTGATAAATCTCAACACTGTATCAATCTGAGTAAATTCAATCTCAGTTTATTAAGGAAAGCACATCTATACTGTAAACTTATATTAGAAAACAAAACTATTATTCACTCTAAAGGTTAGATAAGAGTGTAAATTTAAAACAAAAATATGAGAAATTATCAAGTATTCTATTTTGTAAAAATATAGGGATCAGCATACAATAAGTAAAGAGACAAAGTACTTAGGAATAAATTTTAGATATCATAACAAAAATCACAATACCTGTTTGTTTCTAAGGCTGTCTGTACCTATGGAATAGAATTAATGCATGTTTAATTAAATTAAAGTATTATAATATCTGACTATAAGAATATACTTTTCTTTGTGTTTTAAAATACAGAGAAAAACATATTTTGTGTTTGGCCTTTTTCTTTCTTTCATGATGAATTCCTAAACCCTATGAATTTTATCACAGACCCTTACTGACTATTACCACAAATTATATGGTTTCAAAAATGGCATGCCTATAAAACTTCTTAACTCTGGGCCTATATTCTCTTCCTATTACCAGTACATATCTCTGGCTTTACTGCAAGTCTGTAGGTAAGTGTAATTTCCTTGTATCAAATTCATAGGTGTTTGGTTCTTACCAGAATTTCTTTTGAGTCATAAGAACCTCCTTCTACTAAATTTGATGAAAATATTCTTTTTCATCTTTGTTAGATTTGGCTTTAAAAGTTGTAGAATGATTTTGAAAAAAATAGATTTAAGTATTTTTCAAAAACTCAAAATAAGCAAGTTTTAAACTCTTTCTATATCCCAGGTCTGTGTCACATACATATTCAGGGTGTGAAGAAAATTAGGCCCTGAGTCCTGGTCTTTAATATTACCCACTAAGGCAAAGGAGAGGACATATTCTACAAATTACTGTAATGTGATGGCTTCAGTGTAACAGTGGAAATACACAGAATATTGAGAAATCAGTTCTTCCCTCAGGGTCACTCGTGCCATTAACTTCTCTCCAAATGAGTTATTTCATTGAAATGAAAAAAAAAAAAAATGGTACAACACTGGCTACATTCATCCATGGAAGAAAGCTCCCAAATACAAAATTAGAAATAAAAAACATCAAATGCCTATAGACACAAATGAAAATTAAGGCATCCGCCTTGGTTATTTTTCTCAATGCTTAGATAAAACACTCAAACTTAAAGGAGAAAAAATTTACTTTTATTCACAGTTTGTAGAGCTTTCAATCTATAGTCAGCTGGCTCCAAGGCAGGATGGCATAGCAGAAGGGCATCATGGAGAAGAAATTTTTCATGGCAAAGCAGCAGGAGGCAGCAAAGCAGAAGTAGCATCAGCAAGCCTGCTTTCTTTCTTTTCTGAATATTCCATTCAGTCTAGAAGCCTATTAATTAGTGCCAGCTGCCCAGGTTGAGGCTTCCGTTATCTACATCCAAAATATGATAAACAAATTTAGTTATCATACACTCATAATACTAGCATCACACATCCTAATCCAGGATCACACACCCTAGATCTCTAGATTCAGCCACCTTTCAAAAGCCCCGCTTATGAATGCATGAGGTTTTGGGGGAACATCTACATACAAACAATAATAGAGCCTTTTCAGTTCTTTACTAGTACATTTTCAAAAGTGTATAACACACGCAAACATGCACATCATTATTGGGCACAATGGATGATTTCTTTACGAAAATGCTAGTGTCCCATCAATAAGTGAGTTAAATACTAAATTGTCCATTTCTTGGTATTTTATCCACAGTAGGGGCTATGACCATTTAAATAACATTTAAAAATGCTCAGTGATGGAGGGAACTAAGAACAGATGCCATTTTCATAGCATTAAGAGACTTTTAGTAATAAACAAGCACATTTTCCAGCTTCCTGAGTATCAGACTTACAGCTAAAGTGATGAGATAAATCCAGTGGAGGCAAGCAAAAATGAGGGTAGAAATAACTCCAAACAAAAGAAATAAACTTGATTTTAGCTACATAATTAAAAAAGAGGTTATATTTGATTTCTCATCGATGTGAAGATGCTAATAACTAACCTCCCACAGAAGGTAAGAATAATACTTGAGTAAATTGTTTTAGCTCACAGCAATTCAGAACATTATGCTTAGAGCTACAGAAAACTTTGGAAAATAGGGTTGAGGTTTAGGCGTGAAAACGTGGAGTGAATAACAGTTTGTGAACAGAGGTCTTAGAACTTCAGAGCACATACTGCATTCCACCCAGCCAGAGAACAATCACTCCTATATGTAACCCAGTATTTGTTTACTTCTTATGAAAACTGGCATGGAGATTAGACAAAGGACAGGTGGTGCACTACACCCTGTAGTTAAGTGAACATATGTAGTTTTTTTTCCTAGAGAGACTGAATGGCCTCAGGTAGATATTGATATTTAAGGTTTCCTAAATAAAAATGCATCTTGTCTTTGTTTTTTTGCTCTTTGAAAATTATATACTTATATATTTGTTGTTTTTTTTTCTTTGTTCTTTCGGTATTTATTCTGTTCATTATTTATCTTGAGCTTCCTGAATCTATAGGTTGGTGTCGGTCATTAATATTTTCAAGTTATGAACCATTTTTGTTTAAATATTTTTTCTGCTCCATTCTGTTTTCTGATTGTTTTTTTTTCCTCCGCTATTGTTTTATGCCTCCTGATAAACCCATGAGAGTCTTACATGGTGCTTTTAATTTTTATAGTATTTCAGGGTCCCTGTGCTTTCCCTTTGATTATTGGAGCATCCATTTATCCAGTTATATAACACATAGGCCATTACATATTACTCGCTTTATGCCTCCTGTTTCCACTTGTGCCTTTGCCATATTGCCTATAGTTATTCTACATTCCCTACCTGATAACTCTAATATCTAGGTCACATCTTAGCCTTGTTCTGATAATTGTTTTATAGCTTCAGACTGATTTTCCCACTGTTCTGTGTGTCTTGTAATTTTTTTGTTGAAAGCAAGGCATGCAGTACTAGATAAAAGAATCTACATTAAACAAGACACAGCAATCTTGCTATCAGGCGAACTGTGTTTGTTGTAGCTGTAGGGGCCAGAGATTTCAAATTCTTTCCTATCCTTGTTTTTCTCTCCTGTCCTGACTTTGATTTTTCATAAGCACTATTCTCAAGATAGAGCTTCTGTCTAGGAGCTTTTCAGCTATAATCCGTTATGAGCATACCAGAAACTTATTAGCTTTTGGTTAACAGTATTACAAATAAAAAGTAGTTTTATTACCAATCTTTTAAGTACTAACATAATAACATTATTAGCAACTTTCTTAATACAGTTTTGATAATTTAGATGAAATGGACCAGTAGCTTCAAAGACACAGGACAGAGAACTTAAATGACTGTACATTTAACTACATAGGAATTGATTAAGTAATTAATAGCTTTCTAAAAAGGAAAAACTAAACTCAAATGATTTCACTCATAAATTTACTGAATATTTAAGAAAGAAGTTTTTATATAATAAATACACATAGCTAGTATACAAATAATATTGCCTTGCTCTATGAGGGGTTGGATCTATAAGTACCAAACCATAGCAATGAAAACACGTAGTTATTGTTTATAAAATCTTCAGTTTGAGTTGCAATGGGAGTATTACTGCATTGCATATGTGTTTTTGGACATGAAGCAAAACATCATTTCTTGCTTACATTAAAAGTAACCCTATCTTTTCATGCCTCAGTTAGGACTGCCTTCCTTTAACCTGATGAAATGCCCTATGGAAGAGAAGACAGCCAGAAATATATACAATATGAGCATTTAGGATTGTGATGAAATTTCTTTAAATAGGTATTTCTGGGACTTTCTTTGCATTTCTTGCATTTCTTTAACTAAATGTAGACATGATGTATGACTATGATAAAAACTATATTATTTCCTTCATTTAGGACTCTGTTGAGCCAGATAATTAAATGTACAATGATTTTTTAAGGTGGAATAAATTTGAATTTAAGTAGGAACTAATTATAAATATTAATTTAGAGACATATTACAAGTTTAGGAATACAAATTGCAGTGTAAAGTTTTTTATTGGGGGGGTGGTACCAGCAATCGAGCTCAGGACCTTGCACTTGATAGGCAAGCACTGTGTACCGAGCTATATCCCCAGCCCACATATTACAGTTTAAGAAAAGCATTTACTGCATTATTTTGCTTTAAAATGCACTTGCGTAAGAGGAAAAAATGCTCAACATAAATATAAACTTTAAAAGCAATTTCCAGTAATCTATCTACTTACTTTAAGTGAAACATAAAGACAGAAACAAATTCTTTATTTTCTGCAGATGAAAACTTGTACAAAGCTTATAAGCATCAGAGCTGAGACATGATTCCAGGGAGGTTGGTTCCAGTCTGTGCTCCTTACCACTCTAGTCTGGACGGGACCCTAGGTGATTAAAAGTCTTGTTTGTTAAATGATAAAACAGAAATAAAGTACAAGACTCATGTTATAGAGTATTCCAGGTGTTAACAGACCTGATAGTGCATGATTGAAGTAGTCATATGTTCTTCCATTGGAACTCTCTCTTCAGTGGAATTTTCCATGGGATTGTAAGGGGTCTGATCAAAATATACAGTAAATATTTACCTTTTTTAAAAGAAGTGTTACCTTAAAAGACACATTGGCATCAATCTCCCTCAAAATATTCCTTATTGATTTGAACATGCTTATTCCATTATTTTTGCCACATTTGAAGTAGTTCTGGGCCCTCAGGATATAGCTCATCTGCATGAGCACCTGCCTAGCAAATGCAAGGTCCTGAGTTTAATTCTGGGTACCAGAAAGAAAGAAGGAAGGAAGGAAGGAAGGAAGGAAGGAAGGAAGGAAGGAAGGAAGGAAGGAAGGAAGGAAGTAGGAGGGAAAGAAAGAAAGAAAGAAAGAAAGAAAGAAAGAAAGAAAGAAAGAAAGAAAGAAAGAAAGAAAGAAAGGAAAGAAAGAAATGCAAATATTTTCTTGCAAGGAAGAAAAGCAAATGGTAAGTGAGGCTGACATTTATCAAAATAGAACTGAAAGCATGATCATGGGTAATTATCCATGCCAGAGAGGCAAGAAGAACTTATTCAAATACTAACAAAATTAACAATAGATTTGTGGAAAGTATAGAAGCCAGACACCTTTCGGGTTGTTTGTTGTCTGGTTCAGTGGTGTGATTCCTGCCAGGCACAGCTGCTGATAGGCTTGGCCATGACTCTCAGAGTGAACTCATTTGGCTATTTAGCCCTGCGTCAGGATGCTGGGAAAGTGAATTACAAAACTGATACAAACTATGACTTTAGAACACCTACAATGGTGCTCTACTTTGTCATAATATTTATTTATAAAGTAATCTCAGCACCACAGTAAGGACTCAATTCAATGAAAATATCAGCCAGACTGTCTATTTACGACAATCAAAGAAATGGTGTTTTCACTTCCTATGTCACTTTTTGGTAATACACTCACTTATGGATACACATGACGTTCATAGGGCACATGGAAAATATACCATCTCTTCTGAACATGGTGAATGCTGCTGCTGAGAGCCATCCAAGAAAAGGCAGTCTCATAAAAACTTCAAAAATGTGTCTTCATTCACCTTCTTCACTGGATCTGGCATCCTCACACTTCTGATTCTTCCCTAAAGTCAAAAGGACCATGAAAGGCAGAGATTTTGAACTGATTCAGAACACTGAAACATCAATGACAGCACAACTAAGGATACTCATGCTTAGACTGAAGCAGGGTAAGGAACAGTTAAAAGTAGAAAAGACACCAGAAGCTCTTCTGCCTAAAATTGGCCTCCATTCAACAATTCTCTTAGGATCCACTAAATGCTTCTTCACTGCCATAAAGTGAATAATTCGGTGCCTGGACTTCCCCTTACAGCAACGTGAAAGTGGAAGGGTATTTGAAAGTTCCTGGAGAAGTTAATAACAGAACTCCCAAGTGCACCAATGAACAAAACACATGCAAGGCACCAGCAGGTGACGGGCTAACTAACCCAAAACTGTCCAATGGAAACACAATAAAAACCACATACACAGTTTAAAATTTTTGGTGGACATATTAAAAATATACAAGAAAGTAAAATTCATTCAAAAAAGATTTAATCATGCAGTCAGCATAGAAAGTAGATGACAGAGCCCATTCATTTTTCCACATGGTGTTTGAAATGATCTTCCATGCCTCTCAAACTAACTGAATGCTAGGGGCTAGGGATTTAGCTCAGCGGCAAAGCGCCTGCCTGGCAAGCACAGGGTCGTGAGTTCGATTCCTGATACTGGAAGAAAAGACAAAAGACAAAATAAAAATAAAATGAAATAACTGCATGCTCATGGCTTTCACATGTCCTTATTGAAAAGTGCAGATCTAACCTGTGTTTACCCTAACTTGCTATTGCTTTATGGAACCTGTGTAAATTCTTGAATGGTATACTTCATTTCTAGAGGGTAATTGCACTTTCTGAAGAAATAAAATGGAAGCAATATCTGAATGGGAGGTTAGTGTGCAGCTCAGGATCAATCTGTGTGCTCAAGTGACAGCACACCAATTCCCAGCACCAGCAATAATGCTAATAATAATCTTAGTAGATAATGTATTTTAAAATGAAATTTTATTTCTATGAATATCTAATCTCAGGCCAGCAATAAAAAAACATGGATACCATAAGATATCTAATATTCACCAAGCAATAAAAATTTAAAAGTATTAAATCACACAAACAACATTTTAAAATACAAGCAACACAAATTGGCTTTTGAAATACTTTTAATTACCCCATCAAAATGTATGGATCATTTGATATATGTAAATAATAAATTATATTATTAGTAAACATAAAATACAAGATAAAAATTAAGAAATTTAAATTCCTTAACATTCCAGGAAATTGTCTTCAAGTTTTGATAAAATTAATGTTGCTAAAATGCTTACTCAGAAATTTTATTATACCCCTTTTTAAAAAGTAGCAAAGAGCACAAAGTTACACAGCATAAAAGTTGATTTTAGCCTTTGTTACAGCTTGTATCTAGATGTTCCCCAAATCCTCCTGCAGTGGTAGGTAGACCTTCTTCAGAAGTGGCTGGATCTAGAGTGCGTACTGCTTGCACTGATTCACGGTCGAATGCTAGGATCAAGGGAACTAAGATGAAGGGGGTGAGTTCCACTGCCCTAAGTAGTCTGGTTAAAATAAAAGTGACAATAAGATACTGTTAAGGTCTCTTGTTGGTTTTTTTTTTTTTTTTTTTTTTGTTTTTTGGTTTGTCCCCGGTACCGGGAACCGAACTCACGACCTTGCGCTTGCCAGGCAGGCGCTTTGCCACTGAGCTAAATCCCCAGCCCCCTCTTGTTGGTTTTGATACCTTGTGGGCAAATGAGCTGTCTCCTATGTGCTGACCCTCTGCCAAGCCACCTTGTAATAACTGGAGCCAGCCAATTATGGACTAAAACGTCTACAATTAGAAGCTAAAGAAACCTTTCTCCTTTAACTTTAGGTGTTGGGTATTTCGTCTTAGCAACAAGAGAAAAGTACCTAAGCTCTAATACTCTATTGTAAGACGGCTTTTGCTTGTCAAAGTAACTTTGCATAATTCAGTGAAGTCTACTTCAATAATCTTATATTCAGTGTGAATGAATAGATACCCTAGATATGTGGAGCTCTATGTATGTAAAAATTATCACGTCTTAAACCTTTTAGTTATCTCAGAAGGAACATGCTTGGTGTCTGCATATCAGTACTACTGGAAGTTTGTTGTTGAACTAATTTATGAGAAGATTGCACTTGTATCTATGGAAAGAGAGTCTAGCTTTGTCACTCCCAAACTTCATTGCTCTGATATGCAAAGTTGCTTACTTCCAAATTCTGCTAGTAATAATGTAAACTAGAATATTGGTGAGCAAGTAAATACAGACTTATATCTTATAAATAAGAGTTCTAATACATTTTGGAGACTTTTGGATATTTCTTCCTTAATAAAAATCAATAAAGATGGCAAGTATTGATATTTGTAGAAATAATTCTAACAAAGTTTGGAAAAGAACTCTAAATTTAAAGAAAGCAAAATATAATGTTGTTGCTTAAATACTTGGTTAATGTTATAACCAAACTTTTAAAATGACCCTAAAATGTATAACAGAGTTGAATTTTATATATATTATCAGCTACTGAGTACATGAAGAAATATCTTTATATATCAATACATAAACACTTAATTTTTAAACCTTGGCAGTAACTATTTTCTTCACTTCAAAAAAGTGAGTTTTGTCAATATTTTCTGATATTTAACTATATTGACAGTTTAATTATGTATATACATTGATCACATTTATAATTTAATTTGTAACAAATCCACTGTCCCAGTGACTAATGTATGACTGCTAAAATATGAGACGAGAATATTCTGCTCTATGTGATAGGCTCTCAAAATCAAGAGCAGGGATGTGAGAGAGTAACCGTAGTCAGAGTGCTGTTATCAGAGTTAGGAACTGAAGCAACTCCTTATTTTATGATTTATGTAAGCCTAAAGTGAATTGGACTTTACCTTCAGAATAACTGACGTAAGTCATTAATGGTCTAAACATGTCTTGCCAACTATGTTGCCATAGGTAGATACAACGTATAACAGAACACTACAAGCCGCCTAAGAAAGCTCAACAATGAGTGCTCAAAGGGAGTTTGTAGAGAATGTTGTTCTTGTAAAGAACCTGATCTGTCAGGGGAAATCACTGAAGCAGTGCCTGAAAATAAGATAAAGCATTTAGGAAACAGAATCTTGAAAGGAGTTTCTCACTTCCCTTTTTATCAGCTCCCAAGAGGAGAACAAGACTATGTGGAAAAAAGTATTTTACATTCTTCAAGTACTCATGGAAAGAAAGTAAATGTTTAAGGAAGGCTGCAACATATCCAGTGATTACTACAATTATGTTCCTGGTGTATATCAGCTGTAAAAATATAAAAATAAAGTGAAAACTACTCAGAAGTTAAATGTTTATGATTTGATTTATTATAGTGATGATTTTCCCCTTCCCTTCCAGCAATAATAGTAAGATTTCCTTGATTTAGTGAAAAGTTCTAAATAAACTTGCTTTGATCCCTTCACTTTTTATTAGGGTTTCAGGAGGAAATTTTGACAACATTTGCAAACAAGGATTTCCTGTAGTAATCCATAAATTAAATACAGCATCCAAAATTCCTATCGTTATTTAGGAATATCACAAAATAAAGTTAAATTTACTTGCTCAATTTTGGACTACTTTTGAAAGAAATAGAATAAATAAATAGAATATATCACTTTTTAGGCTTAGAGAGTTGAAAGATGTTTCTCCAAATACTATAACTTGCTGCAGGAAGTCAAGAAAAAAATTTATTTCTTCATATGCACTGGACAACTATGCCCAGTCTCACTGTAGCCTAGTACTTCACAAAATAAAGATTTCCTAATTGTTGCATTAAAATGCAGGCAAATCCAAGGCTAATGTGCTCTATTTTTCTTCATATTATTTATTTAACAGCCATATTTTAGTCACAGCAGGGTACAATGAAAATCCACCAGGAGTTGTGAACAAGACACAGTATCTGCCCTCAAAGAGACTGAATCTAATTACACATGAGATTAACATGAAATGAAGCCCAAGTAATTCTGAAATTTCATAGAGACAAGTAAGCAAGGATTACTTTGTAGCTTAATCTTTTGTCACCCTTTAGTTTTAAACTGATCAAGATAATTTACTGGTAGTGTCTTTAAAAATAGCAGCCTTTATATACTAAATTTACCACAGAAAATCTTTTTCTTCTCATGTAATTAAAGAAAACCCTTTCTAAGCATAACTGCAGTTCAACTTTCATATATTCACACTGATATACATGTTAATAATTTATCAGTTAATATTTTCATCAAATTTATGGGGAGATATTTATGAATTCCATGGGACATGGCATTTCCTAGTAGAAAGTCATACTCATGTTGGAAGTTCTACACTTCAGAAAATGTAGTGTTTCATTTATTAAAGGTACTACCATGGAAATAAAAGTTTTGTAATTTTTCTGGGCTTAACTACCTGACTTTAAAATACCAAAAGCACACAACAGTCAAAACAGCCTGCTACTGGCATAAAAATACACAGACCAGTGGTACAGAACAGAGCCTAGAAGTATATCCAAGAATTTCCAACCAGTTGATTTTGACCAAAAAAAAAAAAAAAAAAAAATGTTAAGGAGATGAATTGGAGAAAAGAGAGACTTTTCAACAAATGGTGTTTGGAAAATCAAACATTTACCTGAGGAATAGTGAAACCAGAATTCTCTCAGCAACTACCAAAGTCAACTCAACCTGAATTAAGAGCTTAATTGTAAGACCTAAAACTGTAAAAGTACTGTTAGAAAACATAGAAGAAATGCTGAAGGACATCGGAATGGGCAAAGATTAGAATACTACAAAAGCAAAGAAAATGAAAGTAAAACCTACAAGATGTTACATCACACGACAAAGGTTCAGTCTAGCAAGAAAAAAAATCATACACAAGAACCTACAGAAAGGGAGAAAATATTTGAAAACTATACTTTTGAATGGGAGTTAATACTCAAATATTATTATAAGGCATTCTAAAACTCAATAACAAAAGCCAAATACCCTCACTGAAAAATGCAAATAGACCTACATGGACATTTCTCTAATGAATAAATGCAAATAGCCAACATGCATACATAAAAATGCTATGGCACTGATTGTCCCCAAAGGTCAATGAAAACCACAATGTGCTATCAGTCACCTCATCCCAGTAAGAATGGTTATTATCAAAATGACTAAATAACACCTGCTGGGAATGGTGTACAAAAAAAGGGAATTCTTGTGCACTGTTGGCAAAACTGTAAAAATTGTATAGCTACTATGGAAGCAAAATGAAGATTCCTTTAAGAAATTAAAAATAGAACTATCATATGATCTCACATTCCCACTCCTCAGTACATATCCAAAGACACCGAAATGAGTATATTGAAGAGACATTGGCTTTTCTGTGTTCTTTTCAGCATTCTTCACAATGGCTAAGAGATGGAGACAACTGAAGAATTCATTAACTGATGGGTGGATGAGATTGTGTGCTACCTATACATATAGTAATACTTTTCAGCTGTAAAAATAAGGAGATCTTATCATCCACAACAGACAGAACTGGAGATGATTAGTGAGACAAGCCAAGCACATGAACACAAAGGTAGATAGATGATAGATAGATAGATAGATAGATAGATAGATAGATAGATAGACAGACAGATAGATAGCATAAGAGTTGAGAGTAGAACAGTGCTCAGTTAAGAGGCTGAGGCAGGTAGTGAAGAAAGAGAAAAAGAGAGAGAGACAGAGACAGAGGAGACAGAGACAGAGGAGACAGAGACAGAGAGAGACAGAGAGGAAGGAAGAGGTTGATGAATGATTACTCAGTTGTAGTTAGGTAGGAAGAAACCCTAATGAATTTTACATAGTAGGGTAATTATAGAAAAGTATAACATACTATATCTCCCAAAACCCCAGAAGAGTATTTAAAAACCATAAAGAAATAAAAAATATTTCAGAAAATAGATATTTTCCATTTTCTAATAGAGGATAGTTCTCCATTTATAGTACTTCAATTAAATATCTTTAAAAAATAAACTGAGGCTGTAGTTCCGTGGTAACACATTTACATAGCAAATGCAAGGCTATGGATTTGATCCCCAGCACTTAAAAATATCAGACAAAGAAAGAATATGGTGAAACTTTTCACTAGTTAATAGAAAACAAATATTTCCAGTAATTATAATACTTAAGTAGTAGGCATATGGGTGTTCACCACATATACCATTAAACTTGTGTGGATCTTTGGGTGTTAATGTATTAAAGTTTGGGTTAAAAATAAGCAAATCATTTTTAAATTTTATGTACTTTTGGTTATGAAAAGGCTCTGTACCAGATACCGCATATGGGCATGGTTGCTGCCTAGGCTCCTTGGTCATGCAGCTCCCTGGGCTACATTCTGCAGGTGTGTGAGGCTGCTAGGTGGGCTCGCTGCCTCTGCAGGGCCAATAGCTACTCTCCACGGCTGGGCTGGACCATTTGCTGAGAACCCAAGCAAGACAGACTTGTCCACCATCCTCCTTTGTCTCAACTCCAAGGATGGGCAGAGCCACTACCTGTGCTGTCTGAGGGGCCAGGCAGCAGGGATGATGTGCAGCTGGCAAAAATGAGGTGCCTCTCCCAAAATCTACAGGCTTGTTGCTCTGGGATCCTCCCTTCTTTCTTTGTTCCTTGGTGACTCAGAGTAGTCTCATCCTGCTAATTTCCCCAGTGCTGCTGCTACAGAAAGACAGGTGTTGACCTTCTTGGAGGTGGCTGAGAACCTTGGGGAAGCTGTTGTCTTCCTTGGGATCTTTTTTCCCACTTAAGAAATTATAGGCACAGGGAAACCTCAGCGTGGTGCTGTGCCAGCCCTGCGCGAGCGGAAAGGTGGTGAAAATGGAACCATCATTCTTAACCTTCTAATGTGGCTTTTTGTGGTTTTAGTGGTCCACATGCTTCAGCCAAGGGTCCTGGAATTTTCACAAAAACATTATTGTCAGTGGACAATAGCCAGTTGATATTGCTATGAGGGAAGCCACAGGCAGCACCTTCTGTCCCACCGCCTTGCTGACATCTCTCTCTAATGGTTAACTCTTAAAAATTGGCTACGCTTACCTAAGCATTTGATGGAATAATAATCCAGGGAAACTTTAGGGATGTATTAATCATGTGCTTCTATTTTTAAAAAATAAGTCTACATGAACCCTTAAATTACACCTAATTTTTAAATATGGGAAATTGAAAACTATTAGTATAGAATTATTGGCAAAACTATACCATGTGAACACAAAGTAAGACAAAGTGTGCTAACCAGATCTTGCTCACTGACGAATGGAAATCATTATGAGTCATTCAATACTTAGACCTGGGTCAGGCTTAAAATTGAGGAAATTGAGATTCAGTACTAGGATTGGAGCACTGAATATTATTACCAGGATTATCTTATGAGCAGAGCTAATGCCTTTAATATAATTTTCAAGAGCCTTAAATGGCCATCTGGTGGGATTTATTAATATGAAGTTTACATCTGATAGTAATTAAAAATCACCAAGAGATATTAGTAGGAGTTCAACTGTTCTAACAAGAAAAAAGGAAGAAATTGAAGCTATTTGTAATGAGGAAAAATTTTAAAAGTCAAATTCTTCCACAAAGAGTTCAAGATAGCAGAATTTAATTTTTTAAATTTGTGTTGTATTGTTTCACACTGAGGCCAGAGACTCTCTCCAAGTCATCAAGAAAGGTAAGAACTAAAGCAGATGCAGGGGTTTTATCGGGCTGTAGGCTGAACAGGCTCTGTAATCCCTTATACCGTACTGAGGACATCTCCTGCATCTGAGAAATTAGAAATAAATCATCTATGAAAAATAGAAGCTTTCCACTTACTGAAAATGACACCTCTACTTACTAAATAGAGTCAGCAAGTAAAAGAAAACACAGAAGGAAGGGAAGAAAGAGGTCACATTATTGAATTTTATGGTTCATTCAGTATTTTTAGTTTCTCGAAAATCTTAAAGGTTATATAACCAACACTGAAGCTGCAATCCAGAGAAGTCAATTAAATTTCCCAAAGCTACATATTCTATCTGCCTAATGCTAAACATGGGAGAACCATATGACTGTACTGTACACTTAAGGGTTTATTCTAGACAGAAAGAATAGAAATCTTTTTCACTTATTGAGATTGTAATAAGAGAGAATTTAAGAAATGAAAGCTTAATAACAGAGTTTCTGCTATATTTTCTTTTTTTTTTTGGTTTTTCTCCAGTACCAGGAACCGAACTCACGACCTTGCGCTTGCCAGGCAGGCGCTTTTGCCGCTGAGCTAAATCCCCAGCCCTTCTGCTATATTTTCATTAAAACTGAAGGGTAGGGACCTAAAATACGTAATCATTTGTTTAGCAGGGCGTGTTTATCAGTTTTGGAAAGTATAAAAATGAATTCTTAGCTCAGGGTGGGTAAGAAGAAAAAGTGGACAATTCTGCGTAAGAATGATATTAAGTTCAAGAGCACAAGGAGGATTTCCAGGAAAGGGATATATTACCTCGACTGGACCTTTCTTCTTTCCACCATTATGTTCACAAGCTGAATTGTATATTTGTGTGTGTGTATATATAAATATATATGTAGATAGAGATAGAGATAGAGATAGAGATAGGTAGATAATAAAACAGCTTGAGAAAATGTTAAGTAAAAGTTAGGACCTAAGAATAGAAATTCTAAGGAATTTCAAATTTCATTTTAGGATAATAATATTTAATATTTCTTATCATTTTGTATGTGATTCCTTTCTATTATTCTACAATCAACCTTTGGTACAAGATCATCCAAAAATAAGTGAGTAGTAAAACTTGGATGGAATAAAAGAATTTAAAAAATGTTCAGGCTGGTTTAAATAAACCCACAATCAGCAAAACAGGCAGGAAGGCAGTCACACTAGAGTGAACAAGATGAGGTGATCCCTTTGGAATCTCCCCAAACATTATATCAGACTTCCCAGCAGGAGGGAACAATGGGATTCAAAGCAATATCTTAGGACACCAAAGCAACGAGTGACATCAGGAACCTGAAGGACCCAGAAATATTTGAGTTACACATAAAAAAAGTCTCCATTAAGATAATTCTCAAACAATATTGCAAGTGAATTTCTGAAACTAAATCAATTTTACCTAGTTCTCGGCAGTAGCCCAGGGACAGAAAGGGCCAATGTTGTCTCCCACGGCCCTTCATTTACTAGTCCAGAGGCGGGCAAGGCAGTGCACACCTGCAATCCCAGCACTCGTGCTTCTGAGGCATGAGGGTCGTTGCGAGTTCAAGACCAGCCTGGGCTACAAAGTGAGCTCAAGACCAGCCTGAACTGCAGAGTGAGAGATCCTGTCTCAAAAAGACAAAGCAAATACAACAACATTTACTAATCCACGGAACTGAGATCCTGAGAGAAATACTTTTATGGCAAGTATCATGTCTCATACATTTAATATTTTCAGTCAGAAATCCATACATGTTTCACAAAGCATCATTTCAAAAACTGAATGCAGAGGGACAACACAGCTGTAAATTTGCGCTACTTCTGCAGCCAGAAAAGCTTCGCTCTGTGGGTGCCACTAAGCATTTATCATGGGCTACCAAAGGGAAATGAATTTTGGCTAGAAACAAAATACTCCTCTGTAACATTCTTTCTGCCTTAATATGACTGTTAAATAAACAGGAGAAATCGTAAGAAAATAAAAACATTAATTAGAAAGACAGTGGGTGTTTTTTAACTGAAGAAGTCTACTTGCAGAGCATTTCCAGGGCAAAAAAAACTTCTGATTGTAATAATGTCTCACTCAATAAAAGTAATACACACCTGTAAGACATTTGAAGCACAGGTCCACAGAACAGATAGCTTAGCGTAATGGTGGGAACACACCGACAAACTACAGGTAAACACCTAATGAAACTCTTAAAACAAATTCCCATATGAGTCAAACGTCTCCTCTGTTACAGCTAGTGCAGTAACAGAACAGAATTAGAATCAATCCTGTCCCCCAAATACCTGTAATAGTTGCATTTTTTAAGCTTTTGCATTGGCTGGGGATTTAGCTCAGCGGCACAACACCTGCCTGGCAAGCGCAAAGTCGTGAGTTTGATTCCTGGTACCGGAAAAAAAAAACAAAAAAAAAAAAGAAAGAAACTTCAAGATTTTGCATTGGCCATGAGCTTAAAAAAGGCTTTATAAGGGTGGTTGTATATTTTTCCACTTTATTTATTTTAAATTTCTTTAAAATACTAGCTAATTTATATGGGTTTTAAAGTATGAAAAGAGAATATCTCATTAAAAACATTGCTGAGTACAACTGAAAGCAAATGTGGAATTTTATCTAAATATATTACCATTCTGTGAAATTAAATCAAGATTAGAAGAAAGAAGGCAGAGTGTAGTAGGAATATTCATGAAATAATTCAATATTTCACTTCTCACATTAGCTGCATTAATCACACCACGTGACACCTACAATATTTTATAAAATTTTGTACATCAAAAATTAAAATACATACTTTTAATTTTCAATTAAAATAGCTTTTAGTACAGTTTGTATCAATTAGATTAACCCTAAGAATTTATCAAAAGTCTCTCCATTTTACTAATGACTAGAATTTAGGTAATTTGTTTTTCACACTGCTAATAATTCAAAACAAGAAAATACTGTAACATTCTACTTTTAACCCAATGAAACACAATATTTATTTTTAAAACTGAACTACTCTCCAAGGATGTCGAATTCAGTACCGTGTTTCCTTTGACCTATTTCCTGCTCAATAATGTTAATTTTATAAATAATGTTATGAAAATTCAATTTAAGTGATATCTACATAGTCTCATAATTAAGGATGGTTTGTACAGAAAACATTTTTTTCAAGTAATGCACTGTAATACAACTCTACAGGGAGAATCACTTAGCAGTACACACATGAAAGTTACTTTGAAGATGACTCAGCAACTCCCATTTTAGCCTGCTTTTTTTAAACTATGAATTTCATACAAGCACCATGAGGCCACACTCTAATAAATAAATTATGGGAACATGGAGATTTATTTTTTAGTCCAGTCTGATCAAACATATTTTCTCTGGAAATAGGAGATGAATAAAAAATGCCAAAATTTGTTTACTATTAATATGAAAGTACACATAAGGGGGTAGAAAAACTCAAAGCTAATTGTTATGTAAGCCAAATGTTTAAAAGGCTTCAAAATTTAATCATATTTACTTTAAATTTTATTTTGATAATTACCAATTAAGATAACACATTTTTCCCTGATTTTTAAAGAAGAAACACATGTTGTACATTGAATAACCTCAAAACTGTATTACTATATTCTTTTGAAATTTAATTTAGCGGTCTTTAAATAGTGTGGCCAATTTTAAAAGGCAGTCATTTGCTTAATATAATTACCATTTTTATTAAGTGGTGGGCAAATGTGAGTTTCATATTTAATGAGAAATAAACTCCCAAAATTATCTTTCTCATTGATTTTTCAGTCATATTAAAATAGTTATTATTCCAAGTTCATAAATAATACCTTAGAAATGGCTTGTAATTTAAAAACGCATACTAATTCACTACCCTGTTCATTTTCTGGGGGAGCTCTGATGATTATAAAGAGCATATATTTAAATTCCTAATTATTCTTTAGTCCCTAATAAGGCATAAGGCACATTTTTAGTGATTTAGTCAGTTTTTAAAAGGAAACTCAATTATTCAGAATTATGGCTAATACTTCAGCTTCTCTGCATATCTATTTGTCTGGTTAAAGCTTTATGCAATTAACCAGCCACATGAATAAGCAAAATGTGTATGACTGACATTGATATGACAGATATGAACGAAACAAGCATCATTGAATGCATTTATTGAGCCATTATGAACCTTGTGTAAAACAGTATATGTGAAAGTACTTAGGAAACCGTGAAGGGTGCATAAATGAAAGATGCCATTATCATTATTATAGGCTTGTAACTGTATTCCAGAAGAATGGCAGCCAAAACTATTGTGAGGCAGCATTCTTAGAAGACAATGAACAGAATACCCTAAAGCTGATTCTCAGGTGTCTTTTGTATTTGAAACACTAAGCAAAATAAGCATACTAAAAAAAAAAAAATTCTAATAAAATTCAGACATTCCTCAAACTGTTCCATATTGAAAGGATATATGCCTTTATTGAAAGAATATATGCCTTTATTTCACCCCAGGACAATGGAAATTTTTTGTGTGTAAAACTACAGACTTCTAAAAACACCTCTTTTTATGCATTCGTACAGTAAAAGAACAGCCCAAGATAGAGATTGCGAAGGTGAAATCTGTCTCTCATTTTACTTTTAGTTTACTAAATAGCTGGAAGGATACTTAATCTGTTCAATTTCAGGTTTTGCCTTATAAATTTATCTAGAATATTGATTGCCCAATGTTTCATTGAATTAATTATTTGAGTATACCCCAGTGATCATGGTATACAATATATTTGAGTGTTAAAAAATAATTCTAAAAGTCTCTCCTCTCCTTACCAACCTATTATTAATCAATATTACCTGATCACTTATTTACTACTTTGGTAGGTTTATTGTTTCCTATTTCCTCAGATACTGTATGACACCCCCACACACACACATACACAAACACACACACACACACACACCACATTTATCCTAACTATTAGAGACCTCCCTGGGTATTTGATTAACAGTACTGTGAATGTGTGGACATGAAGTTCCACAATTTCTGAATAACTAGGCACGTTTTCCATGCTCCAGTCAAGGCTCTCTTCTATATCCCAGAGGTGGCTTCTGGTTCTTTCTATCCTGAAGAAAGAACTAATCAAGACAAGCAGAAAGGGTAGGAAAGTTTTACTTGTATTAAAGGTAGGAAAAGAAAATCAGGCTCTGCAGAATGAGTTTAGGCCAAGTAAAAGAAAGTAAAGATGTACACCCTACAGTGAGAAGGTGGACCACAGTGCAAGAGAGAACACGGTGACCTGAATTATTTTTAACAAATTTTATATATGTGTTAATGAATCATATATACATATATATTCTTCTTTAGCCACTCATTCACTAACTGACTCTTGGCCTTATTCTCTATCTTGAATAATGTGACTAGTGCTGCAATAAACATGGGAGTGAGTATGTACATCTGATGTAACAGTTCTATCTAATATATATATATATATATATGACTACTGGATATATATATATATATGACTACTGGAGGTATATATATATATATATTACTACTGGAGATATATATATTATAGGTTATATATAGTTATATATGATATATATATGTATAACTACTGGATATGATTTAATTATTCCCTTATTGGATATCTATATATACAGTAGTGAGATAACTGAATCATATGGTAGGTTTATATTTTTTTTAGTGATCCCCATACCATTCTACATAATTCTGTACCAAAAAATACTCTTTTCCTTGCAACCTTGACAGTACGTGTTATGTTTTACTTTTTTGATTAGACGTATTCTCATTTTATTTCTCATTTCCTTATTGGTTAGTAATAGTGGGCATTTTTTCAAATACTACTTAGCCATTTTTATTTCTTCTTATGAGAAATACTTAGACAGATTAGTTGTCTTTTCTTAATTGAAAATTGTTGGTATATGTTGTTCTTGTTGTTGATTTTTTTAGTTCCTTAAATATTATGACTATATGGATTAGTGCACTAATATTTCCTCCAAATTTTCATTTTTCTCTTTACTTTATTGATTGTTTTCTTTGCTATGCAGAAACTTCTTAACATAATCCTATTTGTCTGTTTGCTTTTGTTGCCCTTGCTGTGGGGATCTTAATCCAAAAATCATTGCCTATAGTGATGTCATGAATTATTTCTCTTAAGCTTTCTTCAGGTAGTTTCACATTTTCAAGAGTTACATTTAGGTCCTTGGTCCATGTTGAGTTGATTTGTGTAGAGGGTGGAAGACAGGCATGACAAATCCTGCTTTTAGCTATTTATAGTCATTTTATTTTGTGGCATTTATTGCAGAAGCCATCTGTATTGGTCAGATTTCCCATTACTTGTAAAAACTCTCTGACATCCATACCTTAGAAAGAAGAGGTGCGGAGTCAGCACTGAAAGTATGTGAAGCCCTTTGCACCTAAGCTGTGGATGTGTCATGTCCTGAAGGGTCAACTAAGGACTCTGTAGACAGAGTACAGTGAGTTGGAGGGAGACCATATACTTGCAGCTACGGGAGGTAGGCACATGTTCTGTGCTGTTTCCAAGCATTCTCAAGTCTATTAACTCAAGCTTGTCAACCCAGTTCCCAATGCCATCAGGTCAAGTGTAACATGTACTTTTCTCCAACTATCTTTGGGACCTTTCAAAGAATGTCTTTGTTCTCTTTATGTATTTAAGGCGGAGTATCCCTTTAATAAACAGAGTGGTCATCAGACCTCTCCTCGTGTCACGTCTTCTTTCATCAAATGACATGAGTCATCAGAGATCAGCCCCAATATTAATAAATGGGGAACTACAAGAGGTTTAATTTGGAGCATGGTTTCAGAGGGTTCAATCCATGGTTTGTTGGCTACAAGGCAGAAGCATCATGGCAAAAGGGTGTAGTGGAGCAAAGAAGTTTTGTTCATAGCATCCTTGAAGGACAGCAAGGTCAAGTCTCCACTACACCCCAGGCATACCCAAAAGTGTGATTTTCCAATCCCCTCAGACAGCTCCCAAGTCAATAAAGTTGACAATTAAGCTTAAATGTCATACCATCTTTTCTTCAATTTACTTTGCTGGTGCATTTGATAAAAATCATGTGTGTGCAAATATATAAAAAATTTTCTTCTGAGAACTTCTACTCTTTCACTTGTCTATATATTTTTTATGACACAAGTAACATTCTGTCTTGGTTACTATAGCCCTCTACTACGTTTTAAGATAAGGTGTGATTTGTTCAGCTTGTTCTTTTTGTGCAAGATTGCTTTAACTGTTCTGGGATTTTATGCTTCCATATTACTTTTAAAATTCTTTTTTTTTTTCTATTTCTATTTGGTTTATTTAGTCTATACTATAGTTTCATGTTGATGTCTATTTGGAGATTTTTTGGGGGGGCCCTGGGTAATCTTTCCATGGATGAAAGTTGGGTGTTGAAGTCTACTGTATTGGGGCTTATGTCTCTTTTTAGATTTAATGATATTTGTTTTACCTATATTGGGTACTCCTGAATTGGGTGCATGTATATTTAAAAATACGTTTTCTTGTTGAATTGATCACTTGATTAGCATATAATGACCTTCTTTGTCCTTTCCACAATTTCAAAGAATCTCTTTCAGCTGATGTCAGTGTAGTTACTGCTTCTCACTCTGCGTTTCTGCTACAGGCAATGTATTTTCTCTTTCTGTCCATTCACTTCTACTCTTTGTAAGTCTTTATTGATGAAGTGAGTTTCCCTTGGACAGCTTGAATTGCATCTTGTTTTGTTTATCAGTTCAATCTATTTCTTTTAGTTGAGAATTTTATCTGTTCACATTCACAATAATTATTGATTTTAAAGATCTACTCCCGTGATTCTGTTATATTGCCTCTAATTATTTCAAATATTTTTATTTCTTCTCTTTCTTTTATTGTTTACCCTTGTTGTTTAATATTTTCTATATTGAAAAGATTTGAATCTTTTCATTTCTCTGTCTGTTTCAGATCCTACATTGGGATATATATTATCATGTGTTTTTATGATAGCAGTTATTTTTCTTTTACTTTCAGCTGTAGGAGTCCCTTATGCATTTTTTGTAAGGTCACTCTGGTTGTGATGAATTTCCTTAACTTGTCTTGGGAAATCTTTATTTTTCCTTCATTTCTGAATAATAGCTTTTCTGAGTATAGTATTTTTGATTGACAATTATTTTTCCCTTCTTTCAGAACTTTGCAGATAATTTTCCATCCCCTGCTGGCCTATATGTTGTCTGCAAAGAAATCTATTATAAGTCTAACTCGAGTTGTCTTAAAAACATGACTGTGTTTATGCTTGCAGTTTATAGAATTTTTTCTTTGTGTTTAATACTTTGGCTATATTATGCAATGGAAATAACAATTTTGATCAAATTTAGTTTTGTTATTTGAGCCTCCTTGGACTAGATAACTATTTCTTCCCTAACAGACGTTTTCAGTTATTTTCTTCAATATCTTTTCTATTCCTTTTTCCTTTTGTCACCTGGAACTCTAAAATTCTAATATTTGTGCTGTTAATGATATGCTGTGAGTCTCACATGCTTCCGTCATATTTTTTTCCTTCTTTTCGTCAGATTGTGTTGTTTCAGGTCTAGGTTCTATGCTGCATTTTTATATTTCATTTACTGATTATTTTATTTCCAAGGTTTCTGTTTGATTCTTTTTAAATATCTTCTTCTTTGTGGAACTTTTCATTTGTGTCATGATTTTTCTCTTAATTTCACTGAATTGTCGGCATCCTCTTACATTCCATTGAATGTTCTTAGAAGCATTCTTTAGAATTCATCTTCAGGCATTTGGTTAAACTCTTTTTAGAGATCTGTTGATGGTTACTGTGTTCCTTTAGAGGCATCGTGCCTATCTTTTCATACTTCTTGTGCCCCTATGTTGGCTCTATCAATTTAACAGCCTTGGTGGGCTTTTGCAGTTAAAGACAAACATGTCTGAAGATGTTGGCTTACTAGGTTTTATTGGTTTGGGTGCCACTTGAGCACCACTGCATATTTCTCAAGGGGTTCTTCAGCTGTGATCAATGGCTTTAGGTATAGTCCTGAAGCAGTGGAGTCAGAGAGTTCCTTCATCACTGTAGGCCACTTGGGGAAAAGAACATTCCAGTGGCCCAGGCATGTGCAGCATGCACAGCTAGGGGATTGGGGCACCTGGTGTTTGAACTCTAGAGGCAAAGGCACTGTGCATGCATAGTAGCAGCAGACTGCTCCTGTCAGTCTTCCTGAATAGCACAAGGTGGGGCCACTTTAGCACTCCAGGACAGGTATGGTAAAGCACACATAGCACAGTAGCCGGGCACTGTTCAGTCTTCATGGATTGTGCAAAGGCAAGTGGCCTGATTGGCATGGTGCAGCTTGCACACAATGGATGCAGGGCATCTCTACAGCATGGAGAACATTTGTGAGTCTGTGAGGGATTCCTGGGGCTACAGTCATTCCAGCATAAATAGGTGACAGGACAGCTTGAGCAGTGGGCACCTTCCAGTGTCTGCATGATGTGTAGAAGTAGGACCACCCTAGTAATCCAGTGCAGTTAATACATGCAATAGAGATGGGGCACAGTGGCTTGGCTCTAAATTGCACCATGAAGCAGTACTCTTGATGAGCACAGGTACTATGTGAACTGGGTCTCCTTTCTGGAGCAGTGCAAAGGCATGCATTTCCCCGACAACTCCCCTCTTGGCCTTGGGGCCTAGGAGAGCTGCCCGGTTCCAAAGCAACAAGATGTTCAGATGGCCATGGTGGTGGTGTTGGCAGTTAGGGACTCCCATTTACCTTTCTCCCATAGTGGAGAGCTTTCCCAAGTTCAGACTTGTCCCATGGGATGACAAATAAGAACCTTTTGATCCCTTCTTTACAGATCATTCAGTCTCCATTCTTCCATGACTTCTCTATTTTACTTGCATTATATCCCAGCATGTCCTTCAAATATTCTAGCTGACCAGAAAATAACTGTTTGTTCTTCTTTTCTAGTCCTCTTTGTGTGCAGGAAGTCCATGCAGTTGCTCTGATGAGCCATATTCCTGCATCTTTCTTACTTGCTTTTCACTAAGGATTTAAATTGATTTCCCATTGTTATTGTATCAGTAAACTATTGTTGTGCTCAGGTTAATTAACATATCTTCTAGACTAGAGACAAGAATCTAAACACATTACCGTCTTCTTTCTCTTACTTTCGATTCACAAGAATGAACTATCAAAACTTCAAAACTTCAAAATATGACTTCAAGTCATACAACTATTTTCTACCTTCACTGTCCAGTTCACTATCTTAGTTCGTCTAAGATACAACAATCTCCCTTTTTTCCATTATTGTACTTTTGTATCTATTCTCAGCTCAACATCTAGAATCTTTGTAAACCTCAGTTCCTGTGTTAAAACTTTCCAAAGACTTCTCATAAGATTTAGAATAAACAAGAAATCTATTTGAAAAGCGTCAGACCCTGTATACTACCTCAGCTCCCATGCACACCCCCATCTACTCTCTTCCAATCACATTAGCCTTTTGGTTTTTTGGAAACATGGAAAATTTCTGCCTGCCTTTGAGCATTTGCCTTAATGTTCCCTTTGTCTGGAACTCTCCACTAAAGTTCTTATATACTGCTCTTTATATCATTCGGCCCTCTCTGACAATAGGTACCTTATACGTCCTACCCCTAGTGATTCTCTCATGCCATGACCTTGCACTACTCCTTTGTGGTCTTTGTTATCTTCAGAAAGCATCTTGTTTATTTCTCTGTTTTATATTTTCTATACATTTTTTAACATACTCATAAGCTTCTTTAGAATACGTAATCTTGAATCCCTCTTTGTATCCCTGTCCCTCAACACATCTGTGACAATATAAAATAAGTAAGTACTAGATAAATTTGCATATATATTATGTGAGATAGAGGTTATTATGATTCTCATTGTATATCTGGCTGAGAAAGGTAAATAAATTTCTCTGGGTTAGATTGTTAGTGGGACAGCCATGATTAGAATTGTGGCATTTTATAGAGATGATTCTGGTACCTGAACTACTACACTCTCATCCAATCATCTCACAAGCATTGTACACTGTCATTTTGTGGAGTTCTCTCTGATCTGTACTGTTTAATAAGAAGGGGCTTATTTCCGACCTTTGTGGCTGCTGACTAGATACTGTGCATGATGAGCACAAGCTTCTTTCTTAATCTCAGTATCATGCTAAACATTTTTCACGTATTTGTCATTAAAGAATTACAGAATGTGTTCCCAATGTGATTAACTCATTAATCTTCACAAATCCTAGGCGGGTTAGTAAAATTAATTATCCTTGTTTTACACTGAAAGGACTGAGACTCACAAAGATTAGTAGGCATGCTGAAGGTCATGTAGCATGTTTGAAACAAGAGCTCTGTTTCTCTTCCCTTCAAACTATTCCTACATCTTTAGTAGAGTTTTCAGTCTATGTGATCACATACAATGTAAGCTACTAGTAACTATTTCATTTTTAAAGACCAGCAAATTATATTCAAAATTAAAATGCAAACTTAATTTATATTTTCCATTCATTGGATTCATCCTTTACAAAAAGGTATGGAGTGAGACCTGAAACTTTAGTCTCTTCACATTCTGTTTCCCCGATTTATGATGAATATTTGCCATTTGAAGGTAGTTGAATGATTTCTTCATTTTATTCCTGAATATAATTTCAATAAAATCATAGAAGGATATTGATGTGAATTCTTATGACAGCACAATTGAGTTAGTGGGGTAGACCATACAGGATTTGCAATTGTAGTCATGGGTTAACATTCTAGCTCTATCACACATCAACTTTGTATTTATAAGTTATTACTTTAAATTTCCTAACTGGTGTGTTCCTGTAGCGAATAGGAGATGAAATAGCACCTATCAGAGAATTCTTTTATGTATTAATGGCATTCTGCATTTTCAGGACCTGCCATCCAGTGGAATCTCAATAATAAATGATGGCTACTATTGTACTTTTATTATATAACTATTACTTTTGGTATTGAAGTAAGGAGCTGTGAAAGACTAAATGCAAATTTACATTTCACTGCTTGCAGAAAATATTTTGAAAGCAACCATGCTGTGTAACTATGCAGGGAAGAAGTGTTTAGCCCCTTCACCAGCAAGTGGCTTTCAATCGCTAGAGTAAATATGAATTTCTATTCTCTTTTCTGATTCTCTTTTATTAGAGTGGTAGCTTAAGGGTAGTATTAGTGGTAGTTTAAGTCCTGGGATAGAACCCAGGACCTTCATACAGAGATAAATCCTTAGCCTTGCTCTTATTTTTTTTTTTTATTTTGAGACAGGGTATTGCTAACTCACTAAATTGCTCAGATTGGGATTGAGCTGGTGTTCTGACTGTCTGTCCACCAAGTGAGACCCCCAGATTGCTGGGATTATAGGAAGATGCCACTATGCCAGGTTTAAGACCTAAACTGTTTAATGTAGCAAGGGAGGACCTGCTGTTCATAATAATATTCACCAGTTTACTTCAAGTAACCAGTCATGCAAAGGCAAAAGCCTATTTTTATCCATGGTAATTATTTTGCAATTTTAAGTCACTTTTTCACCTATATTGAATTTATGGGAGTTTGCTGTGTGCGGTCAAACTTAGTGTTGAGAATAGTTGAGGAGAGATAAACTCAAGTCAGAGTCAAGATGAGATTATAGGAAGATATCAAAGAACGCTGTCAGGCAGCTACTATCGTCTGTCACAACACATAGCATCTCATGCCTGCCTACATGTACATGGAAGTCCATGTTTATGTGTGTGAATTCCATTCATCTTTGTCAGTCTAGCTTCTTCATAAGGTTTACAGAGTTTGCTTCCCCATGACTACCCTAATTTTTCAAGAGGTTTTGTGCTGGCAGTTCATCTAATCTTGCCTGACCTCATCATGATCCCTGAGTTCCATTTCCTTATGCCATGCAATGCCTTGGTACCTGGAAGTTACTTTCAAATTTCTTAGATCTTTCAATGGACTGAATGTAGCTCTCCAAAATCCTCGTATTAAATGCTGCTACTACCTGTATGTGTTTTCCCAAAACTCATGTATCGGAGGCAACTACATTATTAAAGGTGGTGCTCTGGGGCATAGTTAAGATTAGATAAGGTCATCCATGTGGGGCCCCATGGGGGCTTAGTGCCCTTGGAAGATGAAGAAACTAGAGTGCTGTCTCTCTACTAAGTGCCAATGCAGGGAAGAAGCAATTCTCTCTGCATCAGTGGGCAGGATCCTGGCAAGAACCCACCCACGCTGGTAACCTGAGCCTAGATTTCCAAACCTCTAGAACTACGAGAAACAAAGTTTTGCTGTTTATACCACTTAATCTATGCTATTCTATTATAGCAGCCCAAAACAGAACAGATGCATAATCTGATTGCAGAAATAGTTCAGTTTTTCTCCCCTGGAGGAATTTATCTTCAGAAGGTGGTATCATCTCTGAAATGAGTCATACAGCAATAAAAGAAATGATAAGTATCGCTACTACTGGGTGTGTAAAATAACAGTCTCACAAATGAAATGGTGTTTTGTTTTACTGTTCTTCTGTTTTGTACTTATTTCTCAGAAGATGAGTGCTTATCTATTCTGTAAATGTTTGCTCTCTCCAGGTTTTTGAGATCAAAAACAATCCTATGATAGCTTGGTTTCAAGAGGAAACCAATGAATCCACCCACAAATGTTTTGCTACTATCAACCAAGTGTCCTCCCCCCCAATGTTTATGCCACATTTTGCATATTTCTGTGGTGGAATAGAAATTAAAATACTGGGGGCTGGAGATGTAGCTCAGTGGCACAGGCACCTGCCTGGCAAGGGCAAGGTCCTGAGTTCAATTCCTGGAACCAAAAAGCAAAACTAAACAAACAAACAAAAAAAGAAATGAAAATACTGCTAATGAAAAAAACCAGGGTTTAGGCAGTAGCAACTAGATAAAATACAAAAGATGACTTATATGTTCAATATTTTTAAAGGAATGAGTTGCTGTTTTCACATAATCACTGAAAAAAACTATACATTATGCAAATGATTAATGAAACTCACTTTTCTTAAAATGAAAACAACGAAGTACTTTAAAGTAGTGTGTTTCCCCTAAAAGATATACCCAAGGACTAACTCTTGGTATCTACAAATGTAACCTTTTACAGAAATATGGTTTTTGCAGGTAAAATGAAGGGTCCTGAAATTCTAAAATCATTTGAATTTAGAGTAAGCCCTAAATCCAAACTGCTGTTTAATAAGAGAAAGAAGAGGGAGATTTGAGACAGACAGGAGGACAGAGACCATGTGAAGGCTGAGGCAGAAACTGAAACTATTCTGCTGTATCCATCAGGGTTTTACTAGAGAAACAGGTATAACACAAGATAAATAAATGTATAAGAAATTACAAGATTGGCTTACAACAGTTAGGCAAAGAGTTGGATGAGGAAGCGTGCAGAGGGCGTCTGCACGCTGGAGATTGAATGATTCAGTTTAGAGTCTGGAGTTCACTGCAACATTCTATGCAAGTCTGTACCAGGAGGCTGATGAGTCTGTGAGGGAAGGCTGAAGGATCCAAGGCAGAAGCCCAAGAGTCTGCACTAGAAGCTGGAAGATGAAGTCCAAGCTGAAGGTGAAGACTGGAGCTCCTCCAAAAGGAATGGAAGTTCCTCTGTCCTTCCTCATTTCCCTTTTATATCATTTAGGTGATGATCCACCCTAGGGTGGCTCCTCTACACCCTAGGGTGTAGAATTGCTGAGCCAGTTGTTGAACCAAGTTTAGTTAAGCTTCTAAACTTCTCAAGTTGACATAATCAATCAACCACTACATCCGCCAAAGGCCGAGGAACACTCAGTAACCAAGAAAAGTGAGTAGAAACAAAGTTTCTCCCACTGACTCCGGGGCAAGGTAGCCATGATGACTCCTGGACATTGAGCAGGAAAATAAATTTATGTTGTTTTAAAGCACCAATTTTGCATCATTTGTTGAGGGCTGACACAGGAAAATAATACAATGGTTTCTTTTAAATCCACAATCATAATTGTGCCTCACTTAGTTCAGAATATTCCTAGTGAGATAAATATATGTAAAGTTGTATAGTACTATGTAGCTTTTTATTATACATACATTTTGTGTATAACGTTATTCACAGTTACACACATGCAACAAAAAGAGTGATAATACATAAAAATAATAAAATGATACCTAAATGTTTGGACTTATAGTAATATATCCTGTCCAGATGTGATTCACCAGGCTAGAAGTGCAGTTCTTCATGGAGTTTTTAAAAATACAAATTCTCTGAGCGATAGCAAAAATCATTAAATGGACTGCTTTTGTAGATGAGGAGGAGAAGAGGGGTTGAAGGGAGAGGAAGGGAATGGGGAAAAAAGAAGAAGTAAAACATACCATGCACAGGTGCAAATTTCCTGTGATGAATGTGATCATTATGTATATCTAAAATGTACCAATAAATGTAATTTTTTAAAAAATGGATCCTGTAGGAATTGAGCATAGCTTTAGATATTTTAAATTACCATAGTTTATAATAGAAAAACATATCCAAGACACTGTGACAATGTTCTAAAGGTCACCAGCATTATTTATACACACATACATATATATATCACACATATACATATATATATTACACATGTACATATGTATATTACATATATATATTACATTATATTTTAGAACTAAAAGATTAATGAAAGCATCTTATAACATTTTTTTTAGTGCAAATGTTCAGAGTGGGCTATTATAAGGATTTGATTTATATAAAAAATTAAATTATTAAATGGTACATTTACGAAGCTAAAATCATAGAAAACATCTGACAAACCCTTGTCAAATAACTTAAAATTATAGGTCAGATTGTGCTCTCCAGAAGAGTATGACTTTTGTTGTATAGCTGAAAGTTCAAACATTCTGCAACACACCTACATGTATTCCAATTTCAATGTGGTGGACTCCTCAGAGTAAACTCTCACCGTCAACCTTTCAATATATTTAGTCATGTAGAAGACAGAAGACTTTTAAAAATCCTACTGATTAAAGAAGAAAAGGAAAGTGACATACAGTTATAAATACTTATGTAATTGAAAGTAATACTTCAAGATCATTAACAATCTCTTGAGTATATAAAAATAGGGTATTTCTTCATTTAATGAAAAATAGCCACTTTGAGAATACAAAGGGAAAAGAAACCAGAGTGAGGTAAAGAATAACCATTGACTGAGAGCTAAAATCTGTGGAAAACTAGGCTGAATGGTTTCTTATTAGAAATAAAAAGATAAGATGAACTAAGATAATTCTACAAAAATTCATGGAAGTTTTCAAATTATAGTGCAGTATATAAACCCAGATTCAAATATATAGTCATTGGAGGAGAATTGCCAACATTTGTCAGGAATTTAATATGGCCTGATTTCTTTTCTGGTACACCCATATTTAGTCATGTGACGCTTAAGACAACAATGACAAAAATGAAGTGTCCCAGATCCTCAGTCTGTAAAATATACCAGATTGATAATCAGCAAGTTACAATGGAGTGGTCTGAACTGTGTACCACTTGATTAGACCCATTTAATGTCTGAATGGGGGTTACTATATAAAATACATAAGATAATTTATTAAATATTTCTACATTTTAATAACTACTGTACTTCACTTCAATTTATATAGGCTTTCATCATTTTTTTGGTTCCCTATATCTTCTACTGCTTTTCCTTTTCACCAAGTTCATCTGGACTTCTTTTACATTTAGATTAATACATCTTTATTGTTAAAACTCTAAGTGTGTCCAGGAGTGGTGGCACATGCCTATAATCCCACCACTCGGGAAGCTGAGGCAGGAGGACTGCTGTGAGTTTGAGCCAGCCTGGGCTACAAAGTGAGTTCAAGACCAGCATAGTAAGTAAAATGCCGTGTCAAAAAAAACAAAACAAAACTTCTATGAATATTTTTTTTCAATTTGAGTGCAAATTAACCAGGGAGAGAAATAAAATTAAAAGGCAAGTCAATATTCTACCGAATTTGAAAACAAAGAAGCAGGGCGATGTCAACTGCAACAGACTCTGTCAGGTCCTCCTTCCACCTAGTCACCTCAGGAACTATTAAAGGTACAGAAAACAATGGAGAAAAGGTGGTAGTGCAGATTAAAGAAAATAAAATTAGTTCACAATTCCTCAAGCCAAAGACAGCTCTGGAGAAGTTAATGATTTAGAAATATATTCTCAGGGCTCTATCAGAGTCCAGTATGATTCTGTTAGTGTCACTATCAATATTAATATCACCATTTTAGTAATAGCTAGTGAGATGTTTTGTTTCATGTCTAAATAATGTGAATTCTGTAACTGGATAACTACAAGTGTTATTTCATTGCTTCATATTTTGGGGAAAAATAGCAATAAATGCAATGAATGCCTCCGGGTCCCCACCCCTACTTGATGCTAAAGCTTAGATTAACTAAGTTACCAATAACTGAAACAAAATTGGCGCAGCCTTATAATTTGCATAATCGGTATTGATGAGGTGTCCTAGCTTCATTTTCTTTTGCACTTCTGAAGCACATACCACCCAGCTCCTCCAAAGTAATAAATGCAAACAATCAAGGTATGATCTGGGAGGAATAAGGTTTGAAAATGCCTGACCTTGGCTCCTGTATAAATTCACTAGGGAAAATAGACATTTGGAAAACATACTTGGAGATAAATACTAAACCTCAATGATACTAAATAATGACCTATCCATTTATTAATCAAATGCAAAAATATGCATTCCATAGTTAGAAGATTTAATTTCACGTAATTATTTCATTTCAGGGCTTTTGAAGGAACATACAGAAAACATCAACTCTGAAAAGTTATACATAGAAAATAAATTTTAAAATGGTCTTTAATAATTCCTTACTTTTATGGAACATATGAAAATAAAAGCAGTCAAAACAAAAGCAGGGAACCCGAAATACTACTACTTTAATAAGTTAAATGTTTTATTTTCTCCATCTCCTATGCAACTACACCATTCTTACATATAACTGTACGAACATTTTTGTGAGAATGTTTGTAAGATTATACAATCTTTATAATTCAAATTAATTGATGCAACATTATTTACTAACCATTTCTCAGTGTTTAGATATTTCCTATTATGATAATATTTGGAGAGGGCTGATTTTTTTTTCTGAATTGCCTTACCTCATAATTTTGTTTTCCAGGGAAAATTAGTAGAAATTTTAATAAATCTGTAGGAAAATTATGATTAATAAGTTATAATATGTTAACATAATGAAATAGTTCATTATGTTTAACTATAGACACTGATTTCTAATGTACAGTTTAAAAACTTTTAAATTGTCTTCTATATTAAATTATACATGTTTTATCATTATAGTACCAAATATTGCCAACAATGAAGATCAAACATCACCAGCTTTTATTTTATGTGAAATAGGCTATATTTCAAACACTGAAAACCATTCACGTCTAGCCAGGATATATCGATATTGTGAATGATCAGAGTAAAGATCCCTTTATTAAATGAAGTTGTTTTTCTCTGCTTATACTTCTATCATCAGTTCATTCAATAAGCATGTGCTGAGTTTCTAAAATGTACCAGGCATAGAGTGAAATTTATTCTTGTGTGTGGCTTAACATACTCTATGTCGTGGCATCATGTGTTTCTATTTCCGACTTATTTCAGAATGGCTCAGTTTCTACTTCTTACATATATTGCCATCCTTCCATTTTTTATTTTTCCTTTTCTCTTTTAAACTATCTGCTACTCTGTTATCTGTTCATTGTTTTAATTAACGATGTTCTTCATCTTTGTTTTGGAGTTTCCATTCTTAATTTTAAAGAATGTTGGTTATTATGCAGATTTTAAAGGCATATTTAACATATATGTTTCTTTAGCTCAATTAATGCTAACATTTGAAGCCAAAATAAATATTTTTCATAATATAAATGAATATTTAGTAATAAGCTAGAAATTCATTGAAACTTTAATGCTTTGCAAAGTCTTTAAAATGAACTTTATTCAAAATCAAAAATCTGTATAATAGTAAGGTACATATATAATTATATCATCATTTTTAAAAGTTTAAATTATCTATTTTAAAAGGTAGACATAAGATATAACTCACCTAACATGTAAGAAACCTTGGGCACAATATCCACCATTTGAGAAAAATTAAAGAAAAAAAGACAGAGTCAAATCTATCTATCTATATATATGCATATTTCAATTTGAGAATATAAATATTTTTAGATGTAAACTATTTCCTATCTTATTGTATAGAGGTACTTTATCCCTCACTCCTTCATTTTTTTTACACATACCAATATATAATTTTAGAAAGAAAATGCCAACACAGTAGCAAAGTTAATGCCATATATACAACTTGGGAAGGATAGAAGATCCTCTCAATGTCTTAGGGGAACAGAAGAAAGAAAGTTTCACCAGAATTGGGATGGACAGAGCAGGGGCTTTTGTATTAGGATAGATGCATAGGTGACATAAGGGAAAGGTATGAGGTCCTCATGGTCCTCATTTCTGTATCTTTAGGACCTTTTTGTCATCTTCCAGTGTTTTCCTTTCTATCCTCAGAGTTTTCTTTGTCTTCTGTCTCTTTATCTGGCAGCGCATTGGCAGAGTGGACAAAATCAATCTTGTTTTACCTAATATTTCAAGATATCTATATAATAGTTGATTAATTAAAAAATTTACAAATCATAATTTTAGATTCTTCTGGGCTCGACTTCTGACATGTATGTCAATCAAGTCAGGTGGATGTAAATTCAGTAAAACACCAATGGCCAAGAGTGCAACTTTATTGAAGATAACAATGTGTACTATAACAACTACTGTTAATTCCTATCATTCTGTTTTGAAACCCTGTATCATTTTTACTGTTTTGTGTTGTTTTTATCTATGTTGTTGTTATTTTATTTATTTTTTTATTCTCTTTAAAATAAAACAAAAAGAGTGCTAAGAAAGGATGGCACTTTGGACCACTGAGTATCTTTTCACTGAAAGAGCTCAAATATTCACTAAACAATTGCGATCTCATATTCAAGTCCTATTTGATGAGAAGATGGTAAGGAATGAAGATTAGGCAACAGAATGGTTCGTTTTATTTGGAGAAAGGAAGAAGAGCTGTACTTACTGAGCTCCACTCAGAACACCTGTTCCCGACCGGGCAGAGATGTGTGGAGAGAAGTATCCGTAACACCTTGCAGCTTTTATTTCAGAACCTAAAACTTATGTTGACAAATAAAAAATATCCATGTTCTATTTAATATTACTCTTGTGCAAATTTTGAGCAATGGACACTTTATAAAGTAATGTGCGTCAGTACTAGAAATATTTTTCTTTCATAGCTCTGATCTGTTTTACTCAAGCAATGTAAAAAAGTTGTAATTACAGAAGCTCTCACAGTTCTCTCCCTAAATGATCTCACATTTTTTCTGTCACGCACATACATACACTTGTACAAATATACATAGCTACACATATAGATTTTAAAAATCATCATCCTCGTAGCAATAACTAATCTAAGTGCTGAGGATACTGTGAATATCTCTGGCCACAAGTATTTGCATATATTCAATATTTACCATAGTTCTTACACACACACACACACACACACACACACACAAAGTTTTTCCCCTGAGCTCCTATCCTTTCCTTTGGTGTAACTCCCTATTACTTCACAGAGGTTTTTAAAAGCACTGATTATTCTGAGCTCTGCTGCCCCAGTTTCTGGAATGCTTAAACACATGGATCATTAGACCATGGTTGGCTTTCCTTAGTTGCATTAACTCTATGGAAACAGGAGGAATCTCTGGATTCCTAGATTTATGCTGCTGAGGGAAAAACAATAGAAGAGTAAAATAAGATCAGGGAAAGAAAAGAGAAACTATGAGAATGCAGACAACGAAATGGTACAAAGTGCTTGCCTAATATTTCCTCTAGGAACAAAAATGAATAAATGGGAGTTTACCTGTGGGGCTCTTCACATACATGACTGCACACCAGGAGAAGTTTCCTTAGGTGAAAGCTGCTCCCACACCTCTTGACAGGATCTGAAATTCCTCAGTGCAGGCCAATGCTCATAGGGCCGGGAAGAAAATGTAAATAAGGGCAGCAGGCTGGGAGTAAGGTTAGCGCAAGTGGTGCTCACTGTGGGGCTGAGAGCTGCTGTCTGCATGCAGGATGTTACTGCTTCTTGGTTCTGTGATTGTTTCGAATAAGAGGGTCCTCATGCTGGGACGATGTCTTGTATTTTAGGAGTAGTGCAGCATAGGGGCCCAGTCCAGCTTGGATTTATACCACTGTTAGTTTCTTCTAGAGAGTAGTAGCTGCCAAAGGAAGTCTGAGGTGAGGACAGCCAGCTTCTCAGCCACAAACTCGCAACCAGGTTACAAGGGAATCACCATTGAGACTCAATCTTATACAGAGACTTTACAATGAAAGCACTGAATACTGCAAACTCTATACCAGCCTCATTCTGGCTGTTCAGGTGTTCTGATCACAGCCTTCTGAGAAGCTTACTTAAGGAAGAAGCTGCCACATTCCCAGTAAGTTCTGTGCTGTCTTCTTGGCATTTTACTGCTCTAAATTTCCTCATCCAATGGCCACCCACAGAAGAGGTTAGAGGGAAACCCAGGGTGCCGCTCCAATGGGCACAACATGCAGATTCGTGTATGACTCAGAACCAGCCCTGTAGGATTTAAAACTGAGCATCTAATGCATATATCCTTCTTAATACCTCTATTTTCATTGCCAAAACCCAACCTTAACATTCACCCAAGTAAAAAGATCTATGTTCTACCAATAAAATCCTGTCTCACATATGTGACCCTTTCTGAAAACAGATAACTTTGGCTGATTATTGCTACAATGAAAGTATGTGCAGATATATAGCATTGCACTAATTGCACTTATTTTAAATTGCAGACATTTCACCAAAGGAGGAAGCTCATACATTTTATGTAAAATATCTTTAGTTTTAAATATTGACACTTCAAATTATTTTTAAAACATTCTTTCCCAATTGCCTTGGTTACTTTTCTTTTGTTGCTGAGACAAAACACCCAATGCCCAAAATGAAGGAAGGAAAAGTTTATTTAGCTTACAGTTTGTGGAGGTTTCAGTCCATACTTGGCTGGATCTGGGGCAGAGTGGCTCATGGCAGAGGGCAAATGTTCATGGCAGCAGAACACAGCAAAACAACAAGACCAAAGCGAGGAATGGCA
>NW_004955418.1:15022338-15148562 GCF_000276665.1 Chinchilla lanigera
ATGTATACAAAGTAAGCACCCTGGCTTCCTGCTGAGTCACTTAGCCAAACCTCTAGACTCCCCAAGTTGACACAATGTATCAACCATAACACCAATGTTTTGGTCAAAGGGTACAAAATTTCAATACAAGAAATAAGTTCAAGAGATCTACTGTTTGACATGGTGACTAGAGTTAGCAACAGTATATTGCATTCTTGAAAATAGTAAGAATTAGATTATCAGAGGTTGGGGATGTAGGTTAGTGGTAGATTGCACACTTGGCATGTGTAAGATCTGGGTATAATCCCCAGCAACATAGAAAGGAAAAGAAAGACAGAGAGAGAGAGAGAGAGAGAAAAACAAACTGTATTTTCACACAACCATCTATGTGAGGAATCTTAGTACATTTTATATTACCCTAATTTCTGTTGCTCTAACAAAACACCTGACACTGAGTAATTTACAAAGCAAACCTGTTCATTTTGGATCATAGTTCCACAGTCCAGTAGTGTGAAGCTGGTATCTGCTAGTCTTCTGGTGAGGACATGGTAGGAGATACATATGAGTGATAGAGAGGAAAGGTGGTCTGCTTTATAACAAGCCTCTGCTGCACTAATTAATTCAATCCTGCCAGACTTAATAAACTCCCAAGTGAACTCTCTCAGTCTCTTAAGAAATTCATTAATGATTTCATTCGAGGACCCTATGATTTAATCATCTCTTAAGAGGCCTCAGTTCTTCGAGGTCCTATCATTTCTCAACCTCATTGAATTGGGATCAGACCTTCCACTACATAAGTCTTTGGGGGTCAAACTATAGTCAAACAATAGTGTGAGGTAACATATGTTAACTACTCAATTTAGTCATTCCATATATATGGATATATATAGAAGCTAGAAAGTAAAAATTAGAATAACTTTATCAAATAACATGTGCCTTATTTAGCAAGCTGCTGTTTTTGGTCTCTGCTTTAATGAAAGTTGACTTTTTAAAGTTAAGTGGCTAGAAAATGTTAGTAAGACTTAGAATACTGTAACGAATCAGCTACATTCTGAATATAGATAAGAACCAGCTTTCTTCTGTTTGAGGAAGTACATGCAAAGATAGAGAATATATCTTACATTCTTACATCTGATGGACCAAGCAACTTCATTGAAGATAACAGTATGTAATGTACCGGCCATTGTTAATTCCTATCATTTTGTTCTGAGGTCATGTATCATTTCTGTTGTTTTTGTGTTGTTTGGCTTTTGTCTTCATTGTTGTTGTTTTGTTAGGTTTTCTTCCCTCTTTAAATTAAAAAAAAAAAGAGTGGGGGGATATCTAATATAAAGGAAAGTGCTGTAGATAAGCGTCAAGGACCACAATAAGTAAATGGCAGCTTCCGCACGCCTGCCGCCATTTTCCCCTCCCATCTTTCTCTGGGGGATGAAGAGGAAGAACTGGCCCATAGACGAGCTTGTCTTGGCACAAGGACACCGCTTAGCACTTCATCAGCAACAGGGTTCTCCGTGTAATCACTTCGTGGCATATGCTGCATCTGGAAGTATTCTTACAATGGTTTTCAACCTTTTAAAAACAGTTCTCGGCTAAGAATTATTGAATCATGATGGCTTGGAGTTGGATCTACTCTCACATATTTTTAAAATTTCCACAGAACCGTCTAAAATTACTTGTGTTTGATAATTTCTATTGTATAATTTAATTGGATTAAGCAAGTTAACATAAGCACAGGTGGCTTAAGGTAGTCTTCCACCATAAAAGATTCCTCAAAAGCAAAAGCAAGAGAGACTGGAAGAAAACAAGAAGGGTGATTGGAGTTCCTGGGCGTGAGAGAGGATATGATAAGAGGGTTTCAACTGTTTCCCCTCCTACCTGCACTCAGTTCATTTATCTCTATGCTCACTCTAATCAGCTCACTCTGTTTTCCAGTACAATAGTTATGCAGCCTGGCTGAATTGTTGTCCTCTTCTAAATTTGCTTGTCATTAAGAATGGGGTGTTTATGAGATTAGAGTCCTCTATGACCAGACCACTTGAAACATGCTAGTTCTAAGAGGGTCACCTTAATGACCTCTCATAGACAGCAAATCTCATGTGCATGCCAAATGACATCCTTCCTCCATGCCAGGACAACTGACAACTGCCATGACAATGTCAGAAAGAAGCATAGAAGGAGAAACAAATGTGCCCAAATTCCTAAAAAAATCTGCCTATTCTAGGAGGAGATATGAATATTTCTCCCCCTTATCGGCTGGATACACCATCTTCAATGTCTTTACTTCCCTGTACCTACAATTTTCCCACTCCTGACCAGTTAAGAAGCAGATTTGTGAGCTGGACCCATTTCTACATTCTTGGGCCACTGAATAAACTTGGGCTTTTGATATTAAGTTTCCCTTTTAACTTTGTCTTCCATACACCAAATAACAAGGTGAAAGGAGAGTCTCTCTTTTTCACTGTGTCAATCACTCCTTAACTTGTCATTTTCCTAAGAACTTGTAGTAACAAAAATCTCATTCGGAACTCTGCAGTTGGATCATATTTACCTCTACCCATACTCTGCTATGTTTGTAAAATCTCATGGAACTGTCCACCTAAAAAGGTAAATTTCATTGTATGTGAAGTACACCTAAATAAACCCAATTTTAAAATAGACTCCATTTTAAAGGATCCTATTTTCAATTCTACTTGCTTTTTACTGAATGTACAAATAAAGAAGAGTAAAGGAGAAACAAAAAGTAGGTGCAAAATTTGGGAGACTTACTAAAATAATGCACTGTGCATGCACTGTAATGTACCTTGCCAAGTGCAGTAGTTAATGTAGCCTTTATTTTGTCTGGAAAATTTTTGTCTGGAAATTAGGACAACCAGAGGAGTGTGATCACAGGCTGCATAAATGAGAAAAATAGTAAAGATACCTTTACATTGCTGTCTGGTGTGAGGTTTAAGTTTTATCAGGATTGGAAGAAGAGAATAAACTTTTTCTCAGTCTCAGTTTTTTAAGGGAGGAAAAGCTCCTCTTCAGTAGAGATTAATTGGAATCTTGCTTGATAGTACACAGTGTTCCCTTAAGGTCGCTCCAGTAGATCTATTAGATGGCGAAAGGATAATACAATTAGCAAAGTCTGATAAACATGCTTCTTCCTCGGAACTGGTTCATTAGGTGCTTTTATCACTCGAATTGTAATGAGAGCCTTGGAACTGTAGCAGACACTCGAGTAATGATTCACCAGGTCATGCACCTCTTCCAGAAGTCCAAGACCATAAATCCTCTGAAGGACTCTATCTTGGCTGAGTTTTAATTACAATAGGTCACGTTAATTTAATCAAGATTTCCAAGTGCATGCAGATGCAGAGCTAAGGTATCATTTGGAAATATTATTTCTAATCTCATTTGTGTCCATATAGTCTTATGATGAACTGCTAATGAGATTGCATAATATTAAAATTGTCTGTGTTGGATCTTTGCAAGATTTGTTTTAATAGTACAATGATAGAAGTCTTGCCATTTCTTTTCCCTCAGGGTAAATTAGTATTATTATTCCGTACTGTGGGTTTATTTCTCCTGTGCTTACATCTAATAGCTTTTTCTTTATTCCCAGATTACACAGTCAACTGCCTGTGTTTGCCAATATCAAGGAATCCAGTAGAAAGAGCAGTGCTAGTAATTTCACTGCCTCTTCTATGAAGAGAAAAGGCTTATTTGACTCACATATCCTGCTGACTCTTGATAAAGACATTCCTGTTTGATTTCTTTTCATAACTGATAACTCCACTTGTCCATGGTTCACAGTTAAATGTTAGATGGTCAGGCCTGGGATAATACAAATACAAGGAAATGTGGCTGGACAGCCAGGTGACAGTTTTCTAAATCTGAAAAGTCAGTGGCATGATGTGAATTCCAAATCAAGAGGGACTCCTTGCCCAAACTTACTCCCTATTTATGAAATCCTTTTCCCGGGGCACCTTACTTCAAGCTGATAGTCTTTTAACTGGCACCAATCTCTGCTTCTTGATCCTCCAAAGCTGAAATTTTCACATTTCATGTGTTTGTTCCAAATGCTTTTAAAATGCAAATAACATCAGGGAAAAATTTCCACCTTAATGTAAATTAATTTCATGAGAGGACCAAGTAATGAGGAGAGAAATACAAGAATTGTTTTGTCAACTTTTGGGAAGGTTGATTTTGATTTAATATTCAAACTCTCAAGGAAAACCATAAGTCCATTTATCTCTCATTCCTTTTCAATTTTGAATTAAATGTCTGTCTCTTGTTGAAAGGGGGTATCTGTAAGGAGATAACCAGTAAAACCTGTAGCTAAAGGGAAGGACTACAGCTGAGAGGCCTAGAGAAGAGAAACTGGGAGAACCAGTCAAACATTCAGAAAGTTTTTGAGTGATGGATTATGTAGCATAAAAGTCCAAAAATAACAAACAGGTTGGATTTCTTTGTGAATCCAATGGGATTCCTATTCAGATGATTCAGGTACTGTTTAGAACAAAATTTTCAAAATTGTCCACTAATTTAATAAATTAGTTTTTATTTGAAATATCACTTAATCTTTTTTTCTTATTTTATTGGGATTAAGGCTAGAAGAGTTTTATTACATTTTTCACCAGAAATGAGCTCTTTCAGTACCCTTTAAGTGCTATTAAGTGCTACCTGTCATCTCATAAATCTATTTTTATCAGAAAAAAAATATGAGTAAGTTTCAAAATAATGGATTTTTTTTATCTCCATTAACAGCCATTTCTAAGGTTTCATATTACCACTTCATTATTTATTTTTAGGATGCCTTTTAGTGAATCAGACTGCAGGCTGAATTTCACAATCTAAACAGCTATGTGTTCATAACTGTTTAGGAAAGGTGTGGGCCTCTGACCCATAGAAAGATCCTTTACTACAATTTCCATATTAATTAAGCTACACATAAACAGTTTCAATTGGAAAGTTCTGATTCAGTTTTCTTTTTAATGCTTAACAGGTTTTCACCTGCTTTCACTGGAAATATCTAAATATTAGTCCCCCTGCTAAAAGAATTTTAAAATGATCCTGGTCTGACCTTATTCCTCATCACCTACATCCTACCAACTCTCAAGTTGATATTGCACTGTCATTTCTTCTTTATATTTTGCCACTATTGCATTTAAGAAACTTCAAGCATTTTCCAGTATTGACCAAAAAGAAGTATTTTGATATACATGTCCTCATAAACTATACATGCTCCACTATCCAATTCTTCATAGTTTGGGAGCCAGATGAGTCACTTCACTCCATCACCAGCTCAGTACTTTAGGCATGTTAGAAGGTTTTCCGCTAACATTGTTGGCTCTTTCAAGTGTTGACTCCTGCTTTTCCCCATGTATGAAATTCAATGCCTTGTTATTGACATCAAACTCATAGCTTAAGACCCAAGACTTTTCATTAAACACTTCAATGAAGAGATATATTTTGTGTCTCCCCTAAGGACACTCAGCCAAATGCTGAGAGCTAGGTGCCCCCAGACTGATTCTGCTGTACAGTAATATCATCTCTACATTGCCATATGCTAAATAAGAGTGATATTCTGTGACCAAATCCAGCATTTCATGCAACTCTCTTCCAGCTCTCATTTCACTTGGACTCATGCTGGGTTTACCCACTGTCTTGGTTACTTTTTTCTCGCTGCTGGGACAAAATACCTGATGCCCAAAATTAAGGAAGGAAAGGTTTATTTCGCTTACAGTTCGTGGAAGTTTTAATCTGTACTTGGCAGGATTATAAGGCAGAGTGGCACGTGGCAGAGGGCTGCATCTCAGGGCGGCAGCGCAGCAAAGCAACAACTCACTTCCACTGGGGTGGAATGGGGGAGGAATGCCCCAAGCAGCTTCCTCCTCTCCCTTACATATGCAAACTATCCACCCCAGGGCGGGTGTAGCTCTCACACCCATATTCAAACTCTAATAGCCTGCCCCAGGGCTGCAGGATGCTTTGGGGGGACACACAGACATAAACCATAACACCCACTCAAATGTTTGTTGCTTTCACTGTATTGTAAGCTCTTAATAGAATATGCTAAAACCTATGGTCATGTTTTATGCATGAAAGTCACTTTGTCAGTATACAAAAGAAACAAGTGCACAAATGGGATTAGAATGTAAATGAATGGGATTCCTATTCCAGAATGTAGATTAGACACTCAAAGTGACTCACCCTGCCCGCCATCAAAACAAGGAATGATTGTAAAATTATTAAATTAAGAATAATTTAATCTAAGGTCTGAGAATGGAAAAAGTAAAAACAACTGAACCAGGATTAGGACACACGTCAAGAAGAACGAAAGAAATTACCCATCGGGGAAAAACTGCTCCAGATGAAGATTTAATTTGTTTGGTTTGGTTTGTTGCTTCCCCTGGAAACTCCCCTGTAGTTGATAATTACAGTATGTAGGAATAACAAAGGAGCAAAAAATAAGACCTTGATCAAAAGCTGTCTATTTCATTAGCTACACAAATCAGTGTTCCCCTAATTGCAGTAGCTGCATTTGCCTAATAGGCTACAGCCAGAAATGTACTAGCTAATTAATACAGGTGAAGCTGGAAAAGACTGAGGAGTTTGGCTTTATTTACCCGTTGCACAACAAACTCCTCTAAAAGTTAGTGTCTTCAAAGAACAATCATTTTATTAGCTCATAAATGTGAGGGTCTGTATTTGCGGTAACAAGAATCGTGTTCCTCAGTTACAGTTGATGGCTGGGCTAGGCAAGAAGGTCACAAAGGCTTTTCCGTATTTCTGGATCCTCAAGGCCCTACCATATGTCTTTCCTCTCTTGTATAGCTAACTTTGGTTTTTCTATGGCATGGTGGTCTCAGAATGGTAGGTTATTTTAGCAGGGCCACTGGCTTTCAAGTGGGGAATGCAAATGCTGTAGACTTTTGAAAGCCCACACCAGGAAGTTTCATACAGACACTGTTACTGCATTGTACTAATCAAAACAGGTACCAAGGTCAAGTCAGAGTCCAGTGGGAAAATAGACTCCATAATCAACAAATCAAGGAAAACTCACATTGCAAATAGCATGTGGGAGTATAAGAATTTCTGTAATCAATTTCTGGAAGCGTGCCTTCTGTCCTCTGTACACAAAAATTTCCTCCTGTATATGAAATACATTTACCCATTCACCCCTAAAATTTCATTGCATTATAAATTCAGACCAACATGGAGGACCAATATTTCTTTATCTAAATTGGGTCCAGGTGGGAAAAGGTTTCTTTAGGTGTATATCTTTGAGTGCAGCATTTTAGCTTCAGAAAAATACATGATTACAGAACAGAAATATTTTTGTCCTTTTAAGCCTTACATATAATGAAAATGAAAAAACTAAAAAGTGCCACAGACTCTCTCATTCAAAATGGGAAAAACCAGTGAATAATATTAATTTTCCACAATCATTTTCAAACCCATTGAACATATGTCAGCATAATCCCCAGCTCTGGGAACAAAGAATATTCATGGGAACTTTTCTCTACCCTCTATTTATGGTCCAAAAGATATTACCAATGTCTGCACCTGAGTGGTTTTCTCATCTTGTTTCCTGTATGTACAAGTTCATGGAGTTATAGACCTTTTTTCATTTTGAAATCTCTGTCCTTTTCATCCAAATAGACATAATTCTCATAAAAATACTTTGTTCCTATATATCAAATTTATAATTTACTGATTAGATAAAAGCCACATCCATAGATATCTTGAAGATGTGCCCCTCTCTTCTTTGGATTATGAATCAAGGTACTACATGGCAAATTGCTTCAGACACTTAGGAGCCTTTTTGTTGAGTTGATTTTTATGTTCTGGCACCAGGAATTGAACTCAGGACCTTGTGCTTGCCAGGCAGGCATTTGTGCCAATGAGCTATATCTTTAGCTCTGCATTTTTCTAAGGCCTTAAAAAAGGGTCTTCCAAGAAAATCTTTGACTTAATCTTGACCTTGAAACCACATTTTACAGGCATCACTTTGGATTTGATCTTAACACTTAATCTATTTCCTGTACTCACTGGGAAAACAGTGAGAGCTGCAGAAGATGGGAAGGAGAAGTAAATTTATTTCTAACCTGGCATATAAAGGGTTAGAAAAAATATCTCTAAATTATGTTCAAATGTGAAACTACTCCTTTACTTGTTGATTTGTCTCAACTGACTAAATAATGTATAATTAAATGAAGGCAGTCCACGCTTTCAATATTCTGCCTGAAAATTCCCTTAATCAGACCCACAAATTCATTAGAAATACACTGGAATCTTACAGGGCACCAACGGTGACAGTGCTCACCAGCATTCCACCAAGTGAAACAAGCTCTTTGCTCCAGCCAGCAATAAGAATTTGCTTACTCCCCTTCCATCCTCCCTAAAAGGCTCTTCTTCTAGGCCTTTATTAGTTTATGGCCACTAACCAATGATCTATATTTAAAGATTTTCTTACTGTAGAAAGTATCACCTTCTACACTGTAAAAAAAAACCAAAAACCCACCATTTCCTATTTCAGCTGGAATGCTATGTGTGAGTGATTGACATCTGTAGTATTCGTACACTGAGTTCAGTCATCCACGCCTTTCCCAGACTTTCTATGGGCTGCTCCCAGAGGCCATCTATATAGAACAAGAGTGCAAGACAAGCCCCCCAGAAAGCCAAATGCACCCCAATCTAGTGATTGAAAACTCCAATGCTTGAATTTATTCATGATGCTTTGGATCAGGATTTAGGACAGGGCTTGGCTGGGTAATGTTCTTGCTCCAGGTGGTGCTGGCTTAGGTCAGTCTTCCAGCTGCGACTCCCTGATGTGAGGTTGGACAAAAAGATCCCCAAAAGCTTTGTGCCAGTGTTTTTCAATATCGTGCTCCCCCATGTCTACTTTTTTTCTTGTGGTGAACTTCTTTGTGGTCATCTCAGGCCACGTAAATCGGCATATCAGGTCTTAAAGAACGTTAAAAGAAGTGAAGAAGTAACTTGAAGTTCTAGTTTCTGAATTTATACAAAGTCGCTTCTGTTTCCAAAATAGGTCACAAGCCTGACATAAATGGTTGCAGAGGGGAGACAAATTCCTCATTTGAAGGGGGCATACATAGAAACTGTGGAAATGGATGTCATTGGGTGATTGAGAGGCATCCCAGTGTGATCTCTGAATCTATCGCCATATACATGTAAGGGTCTCACTTTCTGTGGGACACTTTTAGGCAATGACTGAATTTCAGGGATACTGAATCAGAGCCATTTACAAGATATGTGAATCCTTTGGTAGCTTGATTTGACTTAAGAGCCCCCTAATAGCCTGGGAAAAACTTTCCAGGAACTAGGCTCCAGGCTGTGACTGGACCCAGTCAGTTTTCCTTTATTTCTTCTTTCCATCATAGAGGTCAGGCCTGCTTCACAATACGAAAGGACTTCCCTGCTTCTCTCTCTATCCCTTTCTTCTAAAAGAGAATCTGTCCAGTGAATATTTTCACTTTTAATCTCATCTTGGTATCTGTTTCTCAGTGGACCCAGGCGAACCTAGCTTGAAAAACTCACAATGCAAAGATATGAATGATGAAAGATACTGCTGTGGATGTGGATCTAAGAGAACCAAAAGCTTTACCTAATAGTGTGTACTCATCACACACTGGTAATATAGCTTACTGTGAGAGGCAAAGCTAATAATAGAAGCAGAGGCCATGAACCTACTTAATTCTTTTTTCATAAATATGAAAAAAAAGGTCAAAGATCACCAAACACCTAGGGTAGACCAGCAGCAAAATAGGGAAGGCCTGAAAGGAGTAAGATAAAGTTGGGCTTCCCAAGATGAAGATAATTAAGAGAAGCAGGAGAAACTTCCCCAGAAATGTTCCTCCTTAGGTGTCAGCTTAGAAAAAGAAATTATGCATATACTCTTATAAATCAGAAAATCAATTTTAAAAAACCCAAGATAAGCTTCATGTACTGAGCTATCTAGGTCCTTTGATGTAGCTTATATGGTCTTCTATGAAAGGATCTGCTTTAATTCTTTAGTTCTCACCTTCACAGCTGTTCTTCTCACATACTGGGTATAACCCTTTCTGAAGAGATCAGGATTTTCTCCCCATTTGGTAAATTTAAATTTCAATACCCAAACTCCTTTCTTACTATTTATATGCTCAATTACATATACATCTGTGATCATTAAACTTGACCCTGTCAACTCGATTAGCTTGGGAGCTGCCCAGTCTGCAGCCATACTACCCTGAACATGCTCAATCTCTTCAGATATCAGAAGCTCAATCTCTTCAGATATGCAGGGTTGGGCCTGGTTAGCATTTAAATAGGAGGGAATCTGTGCCTTGGGAGCAGCCCAGACAATTGATTAACTGCACTTTTGGATGTGTCTAGTTGAGTCATGAAGGGGTGACCTTGCATACTGTATATGGCCCCTGGAATCTTTCTCTTGGGTTCTGCTCCCCTGCTCTACTTCTGGGCTGCCACTGACTAAGCTGCTGCGCTCTCTCACAAACTTTCATTATGGTACTCCTGCTGTCTATATACTGAAACCTATGACATCATGAGTTTAAACATATCTTACTAAAACTTGTGGTTGGATATTATATTCCATCAATGAAGAAATGAGTGCAGAAAGTTGGTTCCAGGAGTGGGGATTGTGGTTGTGATTGTACCTGACCATGTGATTTGGAAACTTTTGTCATTGGTTTGCAGGAAGAGTTTGGAAATGTTTGGAAATGGAGACAGAGAAGTACTAAAATGCTACAAACACCACTTGATGGGTAATTGTAGTCAGACTTCAGAAGATCAGGGTGCTAATTCTTCTGTACAGAAGGAACAGAAGAATTTGGTTGGGAACAAGGAATCAACTGGCACTTTTTTTTATTTTGGTTTTTCTCCGGTACTGGGAACTGAACTCACGACCTTGTACTTGCCAGGCAGGCGCTTTGCCACTGAGCTAAATCCCCAGCCCCCTCAACTGGCACTTGAACTAGAGGCCATTTATGTTACACTCCTGAAGTATGTTACATTTAGTCCAAGTCTGAAACTTTGTATAAGATAAAGATTAAGGTGATGGACTAATTAATCTGCCAGACAAAATTTGAAGAGAGCCCAATATTTGGGCTGTGGCATGAGTACTGCTGAATGATTTTAGCCAATGAGAACTGGGGGTAGAAAGTGGACCACAAAAATAGAGCCTGAAAGAGTAAATAAACCCAAAAGGTACAAAAGGTACAAAGGGAAGGGACAACTGGCCTCAGGAAAAGGAGAAAAGAAAGAAGGAAGTGAAAAAATATCTATGTATGTACAAAGACAGCTGGTATAATTGAACTGCTGATGTCTATTGGTTTATTGAAAGGAACAGTTGATGCCGAAATCTTTTTTTTTAACCAACTTTGCATGCTTATACCTGGTAATCTGAGCAACTAGTTTGCAAACAACAATATGCAATATAACAACCATTATTGAATTCCTACCATCTTAATTACTGAAACTCTGCACTGTTTCTAATGTTTTTTAAATTATTTTTTATTCTCTTTGTTTGATCAATCTTGCATTGTTACCTCTGGTAATCTTCACAACTTCGTTGAAGATAGCAATATGAAATACAACAACCATTGTTACTACCATATCATCTTGTTTTGAAAATCTGTATCATTTTTATTGGGTTTTGTATTGTTTTATTTTTATCTTTGTTGTTATTTTGTTTTCTTTTCTCTTTAAAATAAAAAAAAATATAAACACTTAAATTATGGTCCAGAAGGAACCAGCTATAGAGTTAGACCCAAAGTATTTGTGGCTACTCAACAGGTTAGCACCACTAATACGAAAATAAGTACAGGAACAAGAGAAAAAGATGCTTTACAGACTCAAGGGTGCAGATTTATAAACCTTTCATTAAGGTGAGAATCTCTGGACCCTCTGCTCAGGAAATGATTCCTAGAGAATTAATTCCCAAGAACTAATTTCACTGTGCTCAGCCATCCAAGAACTCAGAAGCTTCTGCAGTTATGGTGAAGTGGGGCCTGTATACTGTTCTTGTTCACAGCATACCTTGATATCTTCATGTTGCTTGTTTTAGTAGCATAGAGAATGCAAGAGTTGTGGAGTCAGGGAGGCTTCTATAAAAATTTCAAAGGAAGGCCTGGGAGGCCAGGCAATGAACCCTTAAGGAGGCAGTCCTATAACCTGTAAGAATAAAGCCAAATGGTCAGTAGAGATACCAGAAACTTGGAGATACTAAGAACATGAAACCTGCACTAAGGCAAGCTCCAAGATGTGACTAGAGAGAGGTTATGTGGGTTCCAACAAGCAAGGCCCTATCGGTAGAGCTAGACAAACCCTCTGGAACTCACATGTTACCACTCTGTGCCTTGGATATCTGATGTAGAGGCAAGGAGTTAATGTTTGCCCTGCTGAGTTTTGATGTTGCTTTGATCCAATTATTTTCTAATGTGCTATTCCTGCCTTTGTGAGAATAGGAATATTTACCCTGTACCATTGCCTTGAGATTCTGTAATTTGCTTTTCATTTTATCAGAGGTTCACAGATAAGAGTTTGCCATGAGTTTCAGAGAAGACTTGGACTTGGGCTTTTCAGCAGTGTTGGAACTGCTGCAACATTGGGGAAGGAAGTATGGCATTTGTAGTTATAGGCAGACTATTTGAATCATGTTTTGTAGAATTATCAACTTGTATTTATTTGTGAATTCAATGTGGTTTAAGGATATGTATTTGGGTGTCAAGCTGACAAGCAGAAGGACGTGGCATTTAATCTTGATGGTGCCAATTTGATTGACTTGGGAGCAGCCCAGGACATTGGTTAAACACATTACTGGGTGTGTCTGGGTGGGTCATGGAGGCACAACCTAGGGTACTATATACAGTCCCTAGAACTTTCCTCTCTGATGCTGGTCCTTTGCTCTGCTTTCAGGCAACCATGAACTAAGAGGTTTACTGTGCCATGCCTTCTACCATATTGTTTCTGCCTTGGACCTTGCCAGAAATGTACTGAACCCTCTAAAACTGTGAACTAAATAGCATCTCCCCTCTTTTAAGATTTAGATACTGGATATTTTGTCCCAATCATGGTGAAACTGACTAATACAATATTATACTTTGAATTACATAATGTACTCACTGAACACTGTTTTTTCTTCTCCCTTTTCTTATTATGAATATTCTTATGAATATTATTCTTAAGAAGATTTTAGAAAGCTCTACCCAAACCAGAATTTAAAAGATCATAATATTTATTTATATGTGTAATGTTTTTCTGAGGCTGAAACATTGGACATCTCATGATAAATTACTTGTCCTGTACACAAAGTTTGGAGATTCAGTCCCCTAATTAGTCAAATCAGTTTCATCTTATGTATATATAATAGATCACTGAGACTTTATATACATTGAGCATATTAAGTTATGCTATGGTTTAGGTCTAAAATGTCCCCCCAAATTCTCAATTTTTTTTTTGGTACCAGGAATTGAACTCAGGACCTTGCACTTGCCAGGCAGGCACTTGTGCCATTGAGCTAAACCCCCAACCCATGTCCCCCTAAATTCTTATGTGTATGGAGGGTGATTGAATCATGAAGCACGATATTCATCAGTGGATTCTTTTATTGATGCATTCAGTAGCTGGGTGTGCTGTTAGAAGGTAGGCCCTGGCTGGTGGTTGATCACTGGAGTAGTGACCTGAGAGGAGACAGATTTGTCCCTGGCTCCTTGCTTGTCTTTCTGCTCCTTGAGTGGAGCACCATTTCCTCCACCATACCCCTCTGCCATGCTGTTTTTGTTTTGGAACCAGTTACCTCTCCTCCTTTAAGTTGTGCATGTTAGGTAATTTGTCACAAGGACAAAAAAGTGACTAACACAGTAGTTACACATTTTTTAAACATTTCCCTTCACTTTTTTCTTATATGCCATAAAAGTTGCCTTCCAGAATCATTTCCCATTTTCCATTTCCAGAATTATTAATTGCTTTTTCTGGTTTTCAGCAGTCCATTTGTTGGTCAGTATATGTTCCCTTGTGGTTTGGATCTAAAATGTCCTCACAGATCTACTGTTCAAAGGTAGAGCTTTCGGAATGTGATTAGATAATCAGGGTGCTATAATCATCAGTGGATTAATCCACTAATCAGTTCATATTTGAATGTGCTGTTAGGAGAGAGGGCCTGGTCACAGGAGGTGGGTCACTGAAGGTATGATCTAGAAAAGTATTCTTGTCCCTGGCTCCTTCTTTTCTCTCTGCTTCCTGGCTACCCTAGATTGAGCAGCTTTCCCCTCCCTTTCCTTTCCACTATGACATCCTCCCTCAGAGCCAGCTGACTTTGGACTGAACCCTCTGAAACAATGAACCAAAATAAACCTCTCCTCTCGTAAGTTCCAGATATAGCTATTTTATCCAAGTGACAGGAAAGTGACTAATACAGTTGTGATGTTTAAAAGGTAAGAATGTAAGCTTTTCATTTATTTGACTAAACAAAGAAGCCACAAAATGGAAAAAAAATTGATATAAATAAAAAATAGAACAGTGCCCAATATTATATTTATATCCCGTCACCTGAAAGTCTTCTCTAAGTATGTATTTTAAAACAATGGACAGGATATGAGATAAATTGAAAAGTGATTATCTGGGAAGCAGGAAAGTGTTTGAATTTTATTACCTTTCTCCTAAGAGCTGAAAAAGTACTATGACTTGCCATTAGGACAGGTTGAATGAGAAAAAATAATATGTTGTCTTTATGGAAATGCATATATTACACTTATGAATTTTTGAAGTTGAAAGCAAGAAGCAGCAAGAAGTGAGGAACAAGAGTTGCCATAATAAGCCTGAAGATTTCCTTCCTTCCATACTCTAGCAAAAAAGTGAGTCCCTTTGCTTTCCAGGCTTTTGGTGGCTTCACCTGTCTTTATAGGTTTGGAGCTAGCTGACCTGTGCTCAGGTTCTTTTCTGCTCCAGAGTTTGAGAACATCACTAAAAGTCCAGTTAGACTGGATCACTTCCTGTTATTACTTCGAATCTGCAATCAGATTCATGTGAGTGTCAGTCAAGTGCAGTCTATTCGACTGATGGATATGAAATGTACAGAACAGCTCTAGCAGTCACAAAATGCTAACTGTATTCTCCACAACCTCAAATACAATTCCAATATGACCGAGAAGGAGTGTTCTTTCTTTCTGCACTTGGATATAGTATAAGGAGCAAACTAGTGGGGTAGGAGAGAGTATTTTTATAATCTTAAAAAACTTCTCACTGTTCTGATTAGCATATATACATAAACATAAATTCTCAACATACATCACATAATGCATAGGTAGATGTTATAGTGTGGGGGATATTTTATAAGACTATTTAAAATAGTCACCCAAAGAATGACATACAAGAGAGTGCAGGAAATCTGTCCACACAACATAGACCAAGAATCCAGCTGAGGGCCTGAATCCCATGATAATGTCCTGCATGAGTCCAACTTAAGACCTAGAGCTCATAACAATGCCTCCCCTGAATCCAACTGGAATCCCAGAGCCCATAACAATATCTCATGCAGGCCTGTTTCATGGATCTGCACTGGGAAGGCCCAAAGGTCAGGAGCAGAATCTTGAAAGTCTGTGCCAGTTGGATGAAGGATCTGTGCTAGCAGGCTGAGAGATCTGCACTGGAGCCAAGAAGCGATGCTCCGAAGAACCAGAGCTCCCCTGAAAGGCACCATTGTCATCCTCAGCAACAGTGAGGTCCCGAGTTGCTCTGATGATCAAGATGGCCAAGTTCCAATCAGGGAAGCCAATTCAGTAAGCCCCTCCAGGAGACTGGCAGTGCACCATCTTCCCCTCCAGAGCCAGGAAGCAATGCTCAAAGTGAGGACCAGAGCTTCCCCAAAGTGAACTAAGGCCATTCTCAGTGCCAACGAGGTCCCAAGCTCCTCAGAGGGTGAAAGCAGCCAAGTTCATCAGGAAAGCCAGCATGATGAGCTCCTCCAAAACAACTAAGATCTCCTTACAGCTTCTACCAGCTCCTAACAGCTTCTCTCGGCTCCCAACAGCCTCTTTAGTTCCCAAAAGCCTTTTCTTCTTCTTCTCCAGGTCTGCCTCTTATGCTGCTGGCAACAGTCCCCAGGTGGACCTCCCACACCCAGCACCATGCTTACTCAGTTCAGCTGGGGGTTATAAATTGACCACCAGTTGTCAATCCACTACAGTAGATATACTATATGAAAGCTCTAAATACTTCTTCTTTAAGTGGAATGTTTTACCTACTGATACATTTATCATTTCTCAATTACTCATTTATAATTTTGAATGGAAAATGTTTTGGGAAACAGCCAGCATCTTAATGGAAATAAATACCAGGTGTCTATCTATGAGGATGATTTCAAATTGAGAGCTGAGGAAAAGCAAGAGAAAGACCGAGAGAGGGAAGAAACAGAGGGAAGAGAAAAAAGGAAGGTATGAAAGGGTATGGAAGGGAAGGGAAGGGAAGGGAAGGGAAGGGAAGGGAAGGGAAGGGAAGGGGAGGGAAGGGGAAGAGAGGACAAGATTTCCTAGTGCTTTAAGCAGTTCTGCCATTATCTGTATTTTGAAAAACACTAGAAGTTATGCTTTGTTATTCAATACAATAGCTTCATTGCAATTCTTTGTCTTCTAATGTACCTAGAAAAAACATGAAAATAAAGAAATGCAGATTGCGTTGATGGGAATACCTGAAAACCATTTATTTTTGTATTAGATACATTTGAAAGAAAAGAAGTAAAAATGCTTAGAAAGTCTGCTTAGGCTCCTCAATTCACATGAATAAAAACATACGAGAAAAATAAAGCTGTGATTCCAACTTGTGGTTTAGAATCCAGGATTTCATGGGATTATTAAGTGTACCACAGTATCTATGAAGTACTGACCTTTGCCGCAGAAGCTTGGCATAAGCCATTCTCTTCAGGAAATAGATGTAGCAGGGAAGCCTCTGGTTTCTGTGAGATTTACGATGAATGCTGAACTGATCCAACTACGTTTATGGGAACTGTCCAAATACACACTGGAAAAATACCATAAATTTTCTTTAAAAGGCAATGGCTAAGTAATATTAATTAAGTGGTCTGAAAATATAATTTCAATTAAACTATTCTTAAGGAACTTCCTGGTGTTTCGAGAGTTCTCTTTATCATATTACTCAAGGAAAACCAGGAAAATGTCATTATGATACAGGAAATACAAAACATATCATAAAGAAAGGAATGTACTCTGATGAGAATTTTTAGAGGAGCATTTTTCTGCTGTAAGTACTTACATAGTAAACTGGGCATCTCCTTATTGTGCTCAATACTGTTCTATTGAAAATATAGGTACAAAATCTTTCTATTCTTTTAAGCACCATATGAGGTAGTCAGCATATCATCCCTGTTTGTCATACAAGAACACTGAGGCGTGGAGAGGTAAATCCTTTGTCGCTAATCACACGGCCTCCCAGGGAGTTTACCTAGTTATTGTCTTAACATACAAGGCCCACCTCATACAGTTTCATCTCTCCTTTACCTGACATGCTATCACTGTGCTAAATTGCGATACCCCTCAGGTTTACCACGATCCCTTCTTCCCAGATGGCTTTACTTAACTTGAAAATGCAGGGAAAATGGTGCCTTCACCCAGAAGTTACTTCTAATGACCACTGTTTTTTTTTTTTAACTCATCTTCCTGTGTCCTCCCATGATACCTCTGCTAGATCCAGTGGATTTCTGTCACTGGATTTAGCCAATGAACATAAGTTGTCTAATTTTCTTATCTGCAAAATTTTCTTATTGGAAAATTTTTCTGATTTTCTTATCAGCAAAACAGACTGTCTTCTTTGTACCAAATTTCACATTTCCTAAATTATATAATACTACTGAATACTGGATTCACTGTAAAGCAAACACTGGCACTGGGGTCATAAAATAAACATTACATAATATGTACTTATTGCTTATAACATGAGTGCCTTCAAGAATGAAAGCATGTGTTAAATATACCCATACCATAAAGAGGATACATCGTACTACAGCACAGCCTGATAGTACTGGTTGCACATTAGGAAATGAATAAATGGAAGTAGAAAAAAATAAATTATGTCTGCCTATGACCTACAATCGTTAGTGTTCTTGAATAATTATAATTTATCTCAAATTAATACCAAATATTTGTCTCCATATATAACAGCTTTCAATTAGAGATAAGTAATAATTACAGACATTCCTCTTTTAACAACTGAGTTCTGCTTTTGCACTTGTTAAGTGAATTGGTCCCTAAATGAGGAATTGCATTATATATATATATATTACAATATTCAGGACAAGAAAATGGTCAAAGGAGACTTCAGTTTGATGACTTTGCTTTTACTTGAATCGCTCTGATATGCAGTACTGTAATGTATAACAGAATATAAAACTATGCTATTGTACTGGACAGTACAATCAGCAAAATCTACGGTATTGTATAAACAAGGTATACTGTTTAAAAAAAAAAGACATTAAAGTGCTGTAAACAATATAGCTCAGTGACATAAGAGTTTGCCTGGCAAGCCTGAGGTCATGAGTTCGATTCCCAATAGCCCTCCCCCCCAAAAAAATTCTTCACAAGATATAGAGAACTGTACAAAAAAAAAGATGAGTTGTAAGTCCAAGCACTGGGTTATAAATCTGAACAGTACACTTCTGTCTTGAGTCCAAATAGTTATTAAACAGATAGGTCATTGTTATGGTTTGTGTCCAGATGTCTCCCTAAAACCTCATGTGCTCACAGGTTGGGCTTTTGAGTTATGGGTGGATCATGTGTATATGATGCTGGATTAGGGTGTATGATACTGGAGTTAAGGGTGCATGATAACAAAATTTGATTTAGCATAGTTTTGAATGTGGATAATGGAAGTCCCAACCTGCATGTGGGTGGCACTACCCAAAATGCTTGTAGCCTGGATAGAATAAACGGGAAGGCACTCTCCTGCTTCCCTACCATGTACTGTTTCTCTGCTGTGATGCCTCTCTGCCATGATTCTCTGCCTTGGAGTCAGCTGACTGTGGACTGACACCTCTACAAACTATGAATCAAAGTAAACCTTTCCTTCTTAACTTGTGGCTTTGGGTATTTTGTCACAGCAATGAGAAAGTAACTAAGACAGTCATTAAATAAAGAATATCTGTATGCAATTTCTTCTTACAACTCTGAAATAGAATGATACGAATGGTACAAAACTTAGAAAAATTTAGGAAATGTTTATAAATAATACAAGAAAATGACCCTTTCCATTTTCCTGAGTGTGAGGTGAATAATTTAGCTTACTCCTAAATGTAAAGAAAGTTCATGTGCATTTAAGCCTTAAAAGAAAGAAGAAAGAATTGAAACACTAGCTGAATCTCTGGAAGCCAAGTGTATCCTAGTGATTATTAACTATAGTCTATATGATGGTTATCTGTAACTTATGGAATTATTAGTACAAGAAAGTGGGTCTTAATTCCACTGGCAGGCATACTTAAAGAAGCAGATATGTTTAAATGATTTAGACCCTATGATCAATGTCTGTCAAGTTCATAGGAACAGAAATAATTTTAAGTTAATAAGTATTTCTATGAAAGAACTCTGTATTCCAAAGAAATCTCTCTCCCACCCCAGAAGGGAGAAGCAAGTACTTGTGGAAAGACAACATTTAGGAATAGTTGCCCAAAATGATAAATCCTCCCCGATGTGCTACATCAATTACCTTTGCTTAGCTGAGTCATCTTCCTCTAACTCCAGAAAATGAAGAGGTATTGGCAGTAACCGGGATGACTCATAAACACAGTAACACATTTCACAGACAGCCTCCAGAACCTGAGCCACAATTCATATGATAACAACTCTTACCCTGTATGCCATGAAGCCTTCCCAACCGAGAAGCCAGATTGTAAAAGGAAGCTAAATTATCCAATGCTTTCCTGGTCAATTAATAATGGTTTATAAGTATCACTCTGGCTGTATAATTAATCATTGCCCTAGATCCAAGATGAGTGTTTCTCTTTTCAATGTCAAATTAAGAATCATTGCATTTTCTTGTAGTCTTTTAAAAATATTCTTTCAAAGTGTTGTTTGCATTATTTGCAAAGTATGACATTTGATATACTTTTTTTTTTTTTTTTTTTTTTTGGTTTTTCTCCGGTACCGAGAACCGAACTCACGACCTTGCGCTTGCCAGGCAGGCGCTTTGCCGCTGAGCTAAATCCCCAGCCCCACATTTGATATACTTTTGAGTTCGTATGTCTTAAACACTTGAAGGTTTTTGTCTACACCTTGTCTAAGAAAGTTCTATCTAGACATCAACACATCTATTTAAATTTAAAACATTCTATGGAACCCAATAATGTAATTTTAATTATCTTAGATGGGTGGAACTCAAACCTCTTCCTACTGTATCACACAGTCATCATATTTCATTCAGTCTAAGTAACTATGTGTTTTAAAACATTTAATCTCAAAATACAGTGCAATTAGCTAATTTTTTTCCTGTTTTCCTGGATGTAGGACATTGCTATTTGAGAGAAATAAAACTATAATAAATCAAATCAACCACTTGTATTTCTATAGAATTACTTTATGTAGATTTTTCATTTTTAAAAAATCAAATTTAAAATTTTTAAAATATAGTAGAGGGATAGTACATATTATTAAAATAAAAAAGTTCTAAATTAAATAACCTGATCAGGTTGTAAAATGTGTAGTGTAGAATCAATACCCAACACACAACTGGGTAGTAATAATTCCTACACAGAGGCTTCTGTCTGTATATTCCATTTGTTTTCCCAAAACCATTAATTGTTGTGCCCTAGGCGGTTAATTTCTATAGAACATGTCAATAGTTTCCTTTATGCTAGGGCTTCCAGTTGTGTTGTGCTAATGGTAGGCACTTGCACAAGAACAAAAGAACATGTTAGCCTGAAAAATGGTCTCTCAAAGACGACCATATCCAAATCTACAAAACTCGTGAATTTGTTGACTTTGGCCAAAAGGATTCTGCAGAGACAATTTAAATTTATGTGAGATTACTTATTATTCTTAATTATCTCAGTGTCTCAATGCAGTCACATCATTCTTTATTAGAGGACAGCAGGATCCAAGTCAGAGAGAGAGAAAAGTCAATGTAAGCACAGAATCTAAGAGAGTCAGAGCATTGAAGACACTACAATGGAAAACAGTCCTGCACCACCATAACTGCATAAGCCAATGAGGCACATGTAGGAATTTTAAACTCTAAAACCATAAGACAAATTTACGTTAAGCCACTGTCTTTGTAGATTTGTCAGACTGGGAAATTCAAACATAAAGCAAGCACAGGTATTGTTTCCCTCAGCGCCCTTACTGCAGGTGTGATATCAGCTAAATGTGTTGGCCTTTGAAGGTCACAGCTTTGAGCAAGTGGCCCTCTTCCTGCATGTAGTTTCTCTGACATCCAGAAATCATTCAGTCCCTTCCCCTTCTGATACCAGGGCCATTTTGCACACTACTGGTTGATTTCCGTAAACTTTGCTCAAAACTACGTAACTGCCCACTTCAAGAATCTGATATTTCCTGCTGAGACTCTGAGAGCTTGTGGTATAAAGAACTTCCTGAGATTTAGTCCCGCTATTACTCTGTGCCTTTTATTTACAACTGATTATGTAGCAGATCTCCTGTGGTACCATATTCACCTGTTCAAATTCACTCACTTAGCATATATTTCTTGACTGTCCACTATGTGCCAGGCTTTATGCCAGTTATTTGACATAAACAGGAATTTGTGCCAGTTATTATTGGGCATAAGCAGTCTAAACTTTCATGGGGAAAGGCAAGCACTGATGAATGAATTACAAGATAAATGTACTATTGTAACTGTGGTAAGTGCAGTGAAGAAGTGCTATAAATAAGAGAGGATTCTTAGCCATGGAGGTCAGAGAAAACTTACCAGAGAAAGCGATATATAACTGGCAAGCTAAAGGTTTTGAGGAGGGGAATGAAATTAGATTGGAGGAGAATGAGCAAAGAACACATTAGCAAGAAGAAAGTATGTGTCAGAGTCCTATGGCAGGAAGCAGTATGGTAACTGACCTGAAAAAGAAAAAGTTGCAGTAGTCAGAGTCATCGGCACAGTGAAGCAAAGATATGTCTGGAATGTGTGAAGAGGCTGGGTCATCAGGGTTTACTTTAAGAAGCAAAGTGCTTTCTGAAATAGCAGTTGCAAAAGACTGAATGTCTGTGTTTCCCCTAAAATTCATATATTGAAATTCTAATCTCCAATATGGTGGGAGTGAGAGCTGGGGCTTTGTGGGAGAGGTAATTAGGTCATGAGAGTGGAGGGCTCGTGAATGACATTCATAAGCTATAAAAGGAACTTCAGATTTGCTCTAACACTCTTTCAAACATACTAGGAAGTCAGCAGTTTGCAATCCAAGAGAGATTCCTCACCAGAACCCTCACCATGCTCCCACCTTCATCTGAGATTACCACTCTCCCAAATTACAAAAACAAATACCTGTGGTTTAGCTGCCTGCATCAGCTAAGGGAGTAAATACAGAGACTGTTTAATAATAATAAAGAGGTTCTCCAATCCCATTCCAGAATTTGGAACAAGCTACATTGCAGTATGGGCAGACTACTTTTATGCTTTAAATATATGCTTTATAATCGCTCTAAATTCCAACTAATTAGATGAGAGTCTACCCTGCAATGCTAATGTTTTACTGGACCTCTGAGTACTCTATCTAAATTGAAATATTTATTTCCTTATCTGTTTTCACAAATTTGTAGAGTAAAAAATAAATCTGTAATCCAGGCCTATGAATGATGTATTTTATGCACTTAGTTAAAAGAATATAAAAGCCAAAGAGGAAAGTGGAATTTGTACTCTGAAACAACAAAGAAATGGGTAAGAATTATCCCACTGGGATAATTTTAATTGTTTAATTTACCCAAATATAAGCCAGGTAGATAGGTTTTCCAAGGTGCTGAAAAAATATTAGATATAAGATGCCTGTGCATTGCATCTTTAATCAATTTGTTGATGTTTCCATAAGAAATTCTGCAGTCTGCTTTCTTGTTTAAACTTTATTCTTCTGGTTAGAAAACCAGATCATATTTTACCAAGATTTTCTATTGTGCTATTTATAGGGAGGAATGGTGAATCAACCTCCATAAACATTCTGTGAATAGCCAGACTACATTACCCTAAGGGCTAAGAATTATGAAATTCTTTTGTCCATATGGAAAGCTGAATGGTCCTAATCAGAGATAGTTCCTTTGGATTAAAATACAAATTTGCTAGAAGTGACAAAATTGGTACAGTATTAGACCAATTCTGTTCATGTTTATTCCACATACAAAAAGTATTTCACATTGTGATAAATGCATAGATCTTTAAACTGGGCTTTGCATCAGGTCAAGAGTAAAGTTCTTGGTTGATTAGAAAAAAATCTGGCTAGTCACAATCCAGAGTATTTTCAAAACACAACCAGGACTTAGTTTGATCAGTATAGAAAGACACTGATATAAAACTGATTGCCATGAAGAAAGAAGGTTCTTACTATGTTCACAGTCTTCTAGAAATAAGACTTGTGGCAGACCACACAAGACCACACAGGAATGCACCCCATGGAGATGAACAGATATAGAAGGACACTTGTTGGGGCAAGAAGAGGGTCACAATGTCATGACTTTTTAGGGTTTTTTTTGTACTGGGAATAGAACTCAGAACCTCATGCTTGCCAGACAGGTTCTGTGCCATTGAGCCATGTCCCTGGCCATGACTTTTTACTTTTGAAGAAGAGTGGACAAAGCAATCCAAGAAAGTAATACAAACGTATGGTTGGATAATTCTTTTTTTTTTTTCTTCCTTTCTTTGTTTCTTTGTTTCTTTGTTTCTTTGTTTCTTTGTTTCTTTCTTTCTTTCTTTCTTTCTTTCTTTTTTTCTTTCTTCATCATTTTGAAACAGGGTCTCACTAGGTTGCCAAATTGCCCAAGCTGGACTTGAATATGTGAAACCCCTGCTTCTGTCTGCCAGAGCGCTGAGACTACAGACACTCACCAACACACCAGGCTATAATTTGAAAGATTTCAGCAGGCTCTGAGTTATAAAGGTGGTTGGCATTTGTCAGGCAACTGGCCTCATAATGAAGAATGCAGAAGAGCATATCCTGGATTGCAGAAATCTGAGAAAAAGAGGTAGTATTGGAAAGGATTGAGGATTGTTTAATTTGCAATTAAAAGTTGTGCTGGCAAGTAAACTGTTATCTCTAAGAATTAATTAACCTTGGGAAGAATGGCTTCCTAGCCCTGCAAGGCCCAAAACCTAAAGTGTTAAGAATACCGACAATGGAAAAATATAATTCATACACAAAGGAAGTAAAGGAAGTTCCTTTTTGTTTCATACTAAAGAAATAACACTTTGGCATAAAATCTACACATTGGACTAAAAAAATAAGGACACATCAAAATACTTATCACATGAAAAACATAGTTTTTTGTTTCTATCTTTTTTCCTGGATTTTTTTCCCTCAATCTCTAGCCACACTGATATTATGAAACTCACCTCACTGCCTACACCTCCCTTCAGTAAGAACGCACCTTCTGGGTAAGCATTTTTGCCTACTGCCTTGAAAAACTATAAAATGCTCTGAGGGGGAAATATGTAACAAATGGGACGTCACCACATGTACTCATCTGTCCAGGACTCCAGCCCTGCAAACTCTTTCCCTTTTATTACCCTTCAGAGTCCAAGGGTTGCTTTCTGTTGCTGATTTTTTGGGGTCCAATTCTGATAATTGACATTAAACATAAGTCTCACTTTCCTTCTGGAAGGATACAGTCTCTGGCTATGGTATTCCATTTTCTTTGGGCACTTTGCAAATATTATTCCAGTGGGATAAGCACTTTCACTTTTTGAGCCATGAAGTCAAGTTAATTGTTGGCCCAATTGCTGCTTCTTTGGAAGTAATATCTTTTTGTTCTCTGGCTTCTCCTTACCTTCCAAAAGCTTTACTATGAAGTACAAAGAAGTGGGAGTCTTTTGGTTCATGTTACTTACCATAAACTTACTTGAATCTGAATCTTGAAATCTTCACTTTTAAAGAAAATCACAGCTATACATCCTTAAATATTGATTTCATCCTATTCTCTTTCTTTCTCCTTCCACAACTCTAATTATAGGTGTGTTAATTTTTTCCTCTGCATCTTTAACCTTTCTTGAATCTATTTTCTATTGTTTTGTCTCTGTACGTCATTCTGGTACTTTGGTTTTATCTCTGCACAGTTTCTAATTTGCTACTAATTTTACCAACTAAATATTTTATTTTACTTATTTAATTTTTCAGTTCTGGAATGTGTATTTCTATTATATTTTTTAGTTCATTATGAAAGTTCTCAGTTTTTCCTTTAAGTGCTTCAATCATATAAAGGCCATTATTTTAAGGTTTAGAAATGATAATGGTACTACCTAGACTCTCTGTGGAACTGTTTATAGTGTCTTTTGTTTCTCTCGATTTGTAACACACTGGTCTGTTTCCTTATGCCTCATTATTTTTATAAAATGCTTTCTATTGTAAATGATAAATGTAACAGTAATTCTGAGTTCTAAATTAATGTTTTCCTCTTTTTTAAAGGTTTCAAATTTGCATCTAAAAGATGGACAATGGCCTTAGTAATCTAAAATCATAGGATCAATTTCAAAATTGAGATAATTAATGGGTAAGATTTAGTGCCCTTAGGTTCTGGTGTATTTTCATTTTCCCTCTAATTTTACATAGGAAAGATATTGCAAAAGTCCCTTCATTATTCTCCAAGATCTTAACCTTATTATCCTGTGAGATTTCTCTTTCTTTCAAATAGCTATTTTAAGTGTGTTTTTGACTTTCATAACTGTTTGCTGTGGAAGAACTGGTCTTATTTACCTAGTAATAAAAAGTACTAGGTCAATCTCATCTCTCAATTAATTTACTGAGCCTATAGACCCATACATTGATTGTACCCAGATTCACCAAGTATATTTAGAATAGACAAGCTTAGAGTTTGACAAAATCCCCACAAGGCAAAATTTTAAACTGAAGTATAAGAACCAAGGAAAAGATCCTGACACTCCCTCCCTCCACCAGGACCGTAAATTCATAATGCATCCTGGGAGACTGTATGGATTAGTGCTATTCTTAAAGCCAAATGAAATAACAGTAACAGCTCCAATTCACTCACGAGTTTGGCCCATGCAACACTGAATAAATCACCATGGATAACAGTAATATACTGCAAAATTTAACCAACTGGAAACCCACACTGCAGCTGCTGTGCTACATGTGTTGTTCCTTCTAGGGTAAATTAACACAATTTTTTAACAAGGAACGTGGGTATTGACCTGGTGTTTTCTTTTCTGTAAACATTGAGAGAAAAATCAAAATGACTTACACTTACCTGCAAAAGATAGCTGTGTATATTTTTTTCCCTGAAGTCTATCATTTCTCTTGCTCTTTACCATAATATTATGTGAAAGACAAAGAACCATCTGGACATTCAAAGGAATACAGTCCATTGAGTGGATAATACATTAACCCACTATATTGATGACACTGCATAATTGATCCTGATGAAGAAGAGGTGGAAAATCTTCTGAGTACCTTAAGAGAACACATGCATTCTAAACAGCCAGAGATAAACACAGCAAATTTTTGTAGGCCTGGCACATTGATGAAGCCAAAACCACAGTCAAGGTAAATACTCAGCCTTCATTATAAAAGCCAAGTATATGCCCCGGAAACTCCTTGAACCTCATATGATGAAGAAGAAGGCAGAACATTTGATAAGCCTCTGTTCAATTCAAAAGCAGGATATACTGTACTTGGCAAACTGCCCTAACTCCTATACTGGATGAGGTACAAGGGTCTAGCTTTATATGAACCCAAAACAGGTCTCTGCAGCTGAGGACCTACAACTAAAGAAACCCTGGTAGATACATACCTGTGAAGGAGTAAGTACTGAGTGGGTGCTCTCCCAAAGCTTTAGAAAGAATATGCAACACTGTTATTTGACTCTTCCTGCAAAATGATACCATCCATAGCCAAGCACTACACATTGTTGCAAGAAACAGCGACTGTTGAGTTAATGATCTCCGACAGAAACTGAATGGCTATCCACAGATCACACAGTGATCTCATAACCAGAGCTTCGCATTATAAAGCAGGTGCTACCAAACCCTCCAAGTCACAAGATCAGAGCAGGAGAAACTGTGTAACAATCTATTGCCATATGGAAATGATGGATCTAGAATCATGGTTAAGCAGATGGAAAGAGGATAATTTCACTACAAAAATGAGAGCCTAGGATTCCTTGTATTCCTGACTCTTACTCAGAACTCTCCCTCAACTCACATGAATGTGCTAAGAGAGTTTCCCAGTGGGCTGAGAGCCCAAGCTTAGGTCACAGATGGATCAGCTTAGTATGTAAGTGCAAGCCAAAAGTGAATTGCTGCTGAACTAAAAGCCCATTCAGAAGTGCTTTGAAGGCCCACACTGAGGGGAAACCCTTTCAAAATGCCCAGTGTGTAAAGGGAACCAGGTCATCCCCTTTGTCTAGAAAAAGAAGTAGCCAGGTCCCTATATGCAAAGGTCCCTGAGGGAAGTGGCGAAGGCTTTAGATGGTTGATCAGGAGCCTGAAAGGAATCATGAAATGACCACAGAGAGACATCAGACAGAACTATGGGAATGGGAACAAAATGTAAGCATGTATACATGAGAGAATATCCCACAGAGAAGAGTCATCAAGGAAGCAAATTTAACAGAATTAACAGAATTAGTTTGCTTGTCTTGTCCCACTCTCTTCACAACTTCTTTTCTGAGAGAATTTAGCCAATACTCTGCCAACAAAGATCTCTGTTTCACAGTCTGCTTCTAGGGATCTGATCTGTGACAGTCAGAGATAAAAACCACTCTACCATCAAATGAACACAGAAATCTAGTATTTTGCTTTAAAATTTGAATGGTAAAAATATTTTCTTAGGGGGCTGGGGATTTAGCTCAGCCGCAAAAGCGCCTGCCTGGCAAGCGCAAGGTCGTGAGTTCGGTTCCCGGTACCAGAGAAAAAAACCAAAAAAAAAAAAAAAAAAAAATTTTCTTAGAATTTGGTACCACGGACCTTCCATCATATTAGTTAAAATTCTGAAACACTATTGCTTATGTACATGGAAAAGTCTCAACATAAATACAAAAAATCAAGATTAAGTAATCCAAGCTATTAATATTTTCATTTGCCTTGATTCTTTCAGGTGCTTAAATAAATTCTCCCTGCTATCAAAATATGAGAAGACAAGGGAGAACATTACATATGTATTCCTAAATTCAAGAGGCCAGTTAAAGTTAGACCTACTATAATTCAACCTAATGACATTCTGGAAATGCTAAATAAATGCAGTAGAATGACCATTGGCTGCCAAGGATTGAGAAAGAAGAAGTAAGGAATAAAAAGAAATAGATAGCTTCATAAGTGAGTTTTAAGGCAGTGAAATTACTCTGAATAATTTCATAGCGGTGGACAAACAACATTATACATTTATTAAAATCCATAGAACTGTACATAAGGCAGAAGAAACCTTAATACAAACCATGGGCTGCAATGAATAATAAAGTATCAGTACTGGTTTATCTATTATAACAAATGCATTCTAATGCAAAATGTTAATAACCGGAAATTGTGTGCAAGGCAGATACAATGTATGGGAAGTGAGTAGTTGAGTACTTTCTGAGAAACTTTTCTCTAAACCAAAGCTGCAAACACAGTTTACTAATTCAAAATTATTCAATTAATTAAAAATAATTTCAAAGAATCATTAAATATTAGATTGGAAAGAGCTGAAAAGAAAATGATTACACTGTGAAACAGAACTTTAAAATAGAACAGAATGCAGCACAAATATATCAAACTATAAAAATATTAGCAAAGATTGTGAGTTGTGCTGCTATGTGCCTGGGTATGGATGTATCCTGGTAATAAGATGTCTTTAACACTTTTGAGGATATGCTTAGAAGTGAAGTAAATCAGACACACAAGCTTAAATATTGCATGTTTTCTTTTACATGAAAAAACAAAAAATATAAATAAGGAGCAAAGTAAAAGGTAGTATAAAGCAGAGAGATATTTCGCAAATGGGAAGGAAATCAAAGGCTAAAGGGATGGGAAAAGTAAGGGAGGAGAAGGGGATTTTAAAAACATTAAAATGTATTACCAGCGCCTCACAATGAATGCAATTTTTATTTATTATAAACATGTACCAATGTAAATAAATAAAAAGGAGAAGATTGATGAGACAAGAAAGAAATGGTGAGAAAAATCTACCACATATATTATTTTTTAAACTTTTTTTTATTTTAAAGAGAGTGGTACATGAGAAAAAAAAAAATAGAACAGTAGCAGCATACCAGTATCACGAACATAAACAAATCAAAGCAAGCACATATACACAAAGAGAGTAGAGATAGGGGCTGGGGATTTAGCTCAGTGGCACAGGGCCTGCCTGGCAAGCTGAAGGTCGTGAGTTCGATTCCCGGTACTGGAAAAAAAGCAAAAGAAAAAAAAGGGGGTAGAGATAGTACATCAGTTGCAGTTAGGCAAGAAGTTACCAGGAATAAGCATCTGTGTCCTATAATTCGGTTATTACCAAAACTTTTAAACTGAGCATATAGTTTTCGAAAGTGCACAATGCATAGAAGAAAAATTTTAGAAAGCAAAGTTAAAAATTAGAGCTTTCATACAAATCTGCCAAAGTGAAACAAATTAAACTGTATAGCCAATAAAAAGTAAAAAGAGAAACTTTAATCTTTCAGAGAGAAAAGAGGTCACAGATTGACAGCAGGCTCAAATTACCAACAAAGTAGAGTAGGAAATCATAATATAATGTCTTCAAAAATGAAATAAGCATAACTCTCAATACTAGAAAAACATCGGTGTATATTTGTCTAATTAAAACATTGTTGAAAATTTCTGTACAGAGAATTTGATGCAATATGTATTTTAAAATAGCATTCCCATAAGAAAAATCTTGTAACTAGTTAATAAACTTCCAGCCTTTATAAAGACTGAAATGCTGTTCTTTCTAATAAAACATCAGTATAAAATTCTGTAATTTAGCGAGGCGATGACAGTGAAAGGAAAAATAGCTAGATAAAAGAGGACAATTTTTTAGCAAGCCTGCATAGCTTTAAGCAAAAAATTATAAAAGGCAAAATTCAGTCTAAGAACTGGAAAGACAATAAATCGTTATATGAAAATACTCAAATATAGTTTAGAATCTAATAAGGTAGGAAATGAAATGGATTATAGCGGTAGCCTGAAAGGACAATAAAGTTTAAGAAGAATTTAAATGGAGAATTTAATGTGGAAGTGCAATCAAACTTGAAAAGGCGTTAATAAAATTGATAAAACTTTATGTCAAATTTATCTGGATCCAAAGCAAAAAAATATTGGCTTTAGAGTTTAGCCTGTCATAAATTCTAATGAAAAACTGAGTATTCACGAGCCATAATCAAAAGGAACACAAAGAGCACAGGAATAAAGACGTGAGTAAAAAGATTGTATTTAAAACTTTGAAACAAACAGGTCCCTCTGGAAAAATCATTACAGGAAACAAGTGAAACAAATGTAAAAATGCATCACAGATCCATATTTCTGTATAAAAGAGGAAATTCTAATATATTGTAAGGGTTGTGGAAGTCTTCATATTTTCTATTGATTTTGTACAGTAAAGGAAGAGAAATGCAGAGAAAAACATAGCCTGCTGTATGAGCTTTGAGTAGACGGGAGAGATAAATCCAATCTCTCAGTGTAACTCAGTCATTCATGGTTTGTGGAGACTTAGTTAGAGAATAATTATAACTAATTGGAAAGAAAGAATGGCTAAGCTATGTTATCATTCATGTCTTTCAAAAACACTGCAGCAAAGTTAACAAAATGTAGACAAAAATAAAATAAACTACATTTTAAACAGTTGTTAAAGGGAAATTTTTGACTGGAAATAAAATGAATGGCAATCTAAAGAGTGAAGTCCTAGATTTTGTCAAATCATCTATGGAACTAAGAGGGCTAAACAGCCTGTATTGTAAAAGAGAGGTGTACAGCTGCTGGGGTGGAGCACACCTGTTATTCCGTCTTCTCTGGAGCCTGAGGGTAAGGGTCATTTGAGTTTAGAGATTGAGACAAGATTGGGGAAATAGTGAGATCCTATCTAAAAAAGAAGTAAGAGAGAGGAATGAGTTTGTAAAACAAAGAACATCTTAGGCACTTTGACTGGCAACATAAATATCAAAAACTTTAAACAATGTCTGTAATAAATACAGATGCACACATGCACAGTTGGAGGTGACTAGACAGGAGGTTCTAGCAGAAAAAAATCTCAAAATTAAGGAGTTGTTCTGTTACATAAGATGTCATAAGATGCCCATGTTATAAATATTGGTAAAATATCTAATGTTTTAAACTTTTGAATACAGAAATGAGCTCAGGTGGGAAATATTAAAATTCCTTTTTAAATACATATATATAAGAAGATCTGAAATACATTATTAAATGTCAATTCACATTATTTTTCTATAACTTTCTCTTTGTCATCACAGGATTGAATCACCCCTTTCAAAAGGGGTGATCATGAGTAGGAGAAAAACATAATGATAGGTGAAACATAGCCAAAAATCTATACCTTCATCTAAAGAAACAGAACATTACAAGCCAGCTGGACATCCTGGCTAAAACAGGCATGAGACAAAGAGATAGCAGAATACAACTTGAGGAGCAGAGAAATCAATTCCTGGGTTAGCCTTATGGGCTAGACCCCAGGACCAACCTAGACAAGTGCCTGAAATATAACAAGAAGACATGGTGAGGCATCAGTCTGGAAAAATGATGAATTATTTTTTAAAATGATAAGCCAAGGAATGCTGACTGGGAGGACAGGGTGAAAAAAATGAGATTCAGTCAGACCTCTTAATAACAAATGAATAAGGAGCCCTAGTGAACCCAAAAGTTGAATGCAAAATAGTCTAGAAATCCATACGTAAGTAAAGTTCAATTAGAAACCGATACATGCTGCTAATTCACACACACACACACACACACACACACACACACACACACACACACACAGACACACCTCCCCAAATTTAACATGTGTTTCTATCATTTGTAAAGTTGTATGAATTTATTTTCATGAAATAAAGTGAACTGTCAATTAGTATTTTTTCCAAAGTTTTAGTTGTTTTTCAATTTACTTTTAGTTTCCTAGTAATCAAGTAATCATGGATTATCAAATGAGTATATCTACAAATGTAGTTCATACTGCAGATACAGCATAATTCACAGTTTCAAAATAAATGTAAATATTCATTTAATCAAATGACAATATCTATGAACTAAAGTATATTTAAGAAAAAGATTTGATTATAAATTACTGGAAGAGAAAACCCTGTTTTCTCAAACAAATATTTTGATTAATATGCAAAAACTCTAACTGCTAAAAGTTGTGTGATATTTTCACTTTCCAAAGTCAAGGAAACAAAGTGCTGAAGCAGTGATTCACTAAAAATATAAATGTAAAAGGTCAAAAATACCCTGAAAGTTTGGAGAAGCCATCATGTAACAGACACTGCTATCAACCTGTTTGAAATTTTAAAAACTGTGGCTTGATTATTATGAACACTGATCTCTAGCAAATTTCTTTTCAAAGAACTTGTAACAAACTGGCTTTCTGAGGACTTATATTTTTCTTCAGCAGGAAGTTCACTGAAGTTAATACTGTCAGTTTCTCCTGCTTTCTTCGTGCACTAGTCAGACTACAGCATGGCCTTCCAGCACGCTGTTCTCCTTTCTGTACAAGAAGTCTTACGGATAGTGTTTCATTTAGCTAAGCATTTTACCATTTCCTCTCCCTAGGTGTCCAATGAAATCCTGCCTTACAGTATTTCCAACAAGATGTATGTTCCAGAGAACGTTTCCTTCTCCCTAGGATCGCCAACACTGCTGTAATTAATGCATTTGTTGTTTGAATGTTTGATTAATGACTCTTATAGGTAAGATTTTTAAATATAAATATTTATTACCCTCCCCTTCAGTACAAATTTATTTCCCTGCTGTATAACTGTTGAGCTTGGCATTGTGAATTGTTTAGAGTAATGGACCATGGTCATTTCTAAGCCAAGGCCATAAGAAGCATCTCCCTGATTTTGCTGGCTCTTTCTTTTCCTTTCAGCCACTTATGGTAAGAATGTACACTGGAAAGCACAGAAGGAGAAACACCTGAAGCAGAACTCTATCATATCTCCACTCACAGTCAACCTCAGTGAGTGAGAGCCTACCTGAAGACTTGCAAGTCAAAAATTATAACTTGTGTTTAAACTCCTCAGTTCAGGAGCAGGTTATTAACAACACTGCTATGGTCATAGCTGATTACTACAATGACTCTTTCCAAACTATCCAGAAAGACTTCCTGAACGAATGAATAAATGCTAAAAAAAAATGTAAATAACATAAATGTTATACCCTGGCAGTCTAACAGTTGACTAAAATATGGTTCTTTCAGGTTGAATATGATTATGTAATCATTAGAAATAAATTTTCCTTTTTTAACTTTCAAAGCCTATGTTACAAAATAATATTTTTGAAAAAAAAAACTATAGATCAATATAAGGAACCATTATGTATACAGAATTGCAAAGGAGACATACTCTGTAAGTCCCACAAAAAACAGTGGTACTCCAGGTCATGAACTTCATGAATCCTTCCACAATTCCGGGGAAGATGGCCACGTTGGAGTTCTGCAGGAAAGATGGCTGCAGTGCTGTCCTTCCCAGATGTGGCATTCCCAAACAGAAGCATTCCTGAAATGAGGTTTTACTGTACACTGCCTGCATAGACACACATGAAAAGTTATCAATATTAGACAAAAGAATGTATGCAGATGAACACAAACTTAAATATCGTATTATGAACATTATATAAATTATTTAGAAATTAAAATTTTATAATTTTATTTGACTTGTGCACAAAAGAGAATTTTTAATTAAGTTTATTGGCACATTTTAGATATGCATAATGATCACATTCATCGTAGGGAACTTGTCCCATGCATAACATATCTTGATTCTTTTTTCGCATTCCCCTCCTCACCTTTAATCCTCTTTCCTCTCCTTATTTACAAACTTTGTCTATATATTTTTCTTCTTTTCTCATTAGTTTTTTTCTTTTCTCTTCTTTCCCCCTCTGCCATCCCTAGTTCCCCTTCCCATTTTCTTTCTATTTCACAATATCTATTACATATTTTGGTCCTTATTTACACTTACAGTTTCTCACAGAAGAGAAACAATACGATATTTACACATGTGTGTCCAAATCATTTCACTCAATAGTATGGTCTCAGGATCCATTTATTTAATGATAAATATTTCTATTTCCAGTTTATTCTTCTTTATGATTGAGTAATACTCTATTGTATAAAAAAAAATCTTTTTTATCCATTCATCAGTCATGGTCATATGGGCTGTTTGTAAGACTGAGCTATTACAAACTGTGCTGCTATAAACATGGGTGTGCACATATCGCTGTGGTATGATGCTTTAAAGTCTTTCAAGAAGATATCAACAAGGGGAATATCTGGGTCAAATGGAACCTCTAGTTTTAGTTTTTTGAAGAATGTCTACACTGATTTCCACAGTGGTTGCACAGTCTACACTGCCTTCAACAGTGAAGAAGTGTTTCTTCTCCCCACACCCCCTCCAGGATTAGTTACTGGTTGATTTCTTGATAACAATCATTTTTCTAGAATGAGATGGAATCCCAATATTGTTTTAATTTGCATCTCTCGAATGACCAGTGATGTTGAACATTCTTTCATATATTTATTTGCCATTTCTACTCCTTCATCTGAGAATGTGTATTCAACTCAGATGCCCATTTTTGCATTCAATCTTTAAATGGGGGGTCTGATTTTTTGAATTCTTTGTGTGTTCTAGATAGTAGTTCTTTGTCTGAGAAAAAGCTGGCAAAAATTTTTTCTCCCTGTGTGGGTTGTCTCTTCAGTCTGTCATGTTTTCTTTTGCTGTGCAAATGTTTTCAATAAGATGAGATTCCAGTTGTTGATTCTTCCTAATATTTTCCATGTGATTCTGGTTTTGTTCATAAAGACTTTGCCTACATGGGGCTGGGAATTTAGCTCAGCAGCACAGCGCCTGCCTGGCAAACGCGAGGTCGTGAGTTCAATTCCCGGTACCAAAAAAAAAAAAAAAAAGACTTTGTCTACACCTATATCTTCAAGAATTCTACCTTTCCTCTCTTCCAGAAGATTTAGTGTTTCTGTTTTAATATTTAGATCTTTGATCATTTGTATTCTAGTTTAGTAAATGGTGGGAAGCATGGGTCTAATTTTAGTCTTCAGCATGTGGAAAGCCAGTTTTTCTAGCACCATTTATTAAAGAGGCGATCTTTCTTCCAGTAAATGTCTTTGCCCTCTATATCAAAGATAAGGTGAATACCTCAATAGAGTGAATACGTTTAGAGTTGTCTCTGCATCTTCTAATCTATTCCATTGATCCTCAGGTCTGGTGTTTGGTTTGCTTTGGTTTGCCAGTACCATGCTGGTTTTCTTTTTCTTTTTCTTTTTTTTTTTTTAATCACAGTAGCTTTGTAAGATAATTTCATTCAAGGATTAGTATGTTCCCTGCCTTGTCTTTCTTGCCCATCATCATTTTTACTTTACTAGGTCTCTTCTAGTTCCAAAGGAATTTTAGAATTGCATTCTGTAATTCTGTGAAGTATGCTATTGATATTTTGATTGAGATTGCAATAAGTCTGTATAGGAGTTTTAGAATTATGTCCATTTTCACAGTATTGGTTTTTTCTGCTTAAGAATAAGGGATATCTTTCCATGGTCTGATATCCTATTTGATCTCCCTTTTCAGAGGACTGTAGCTTTTAATACTTACTTTCTATGTTAAATTGAGTGGAAGTATTTTATTTACTTTTGATGTTATTATAAAACAAAACTGAATCCCACAAGATGCACTGTCACCTAAAAACAGAACTCTTAATTTGGAAGAGACGTAAGGATTAAAAGGATGAATGATGTGTTTGTATTATGTATTTCAAATATGAATAAAATCTGTCAACATTTTTTCACAAAATATCAGATAATGACATCTCTTTGCAGCAAAAATTTCTGCCTCCTGATTTTTGTTAGTTTTATGATTGTCAGGGCTTATTGAATTTGTATTCTGGTTTGTACCCATCTTCCCCACAACTGTCTAGACTTAAATGAATTCAATGCTGACTACCAGTCCTTTTTCTAAAAGTTCACCCTTGAGATTTTAAATTCATTTCTCATTTAAATTTCCTTCAAGATGAAGTTATAAAATGGAGTCAGAGTGCATTATTACAGAGTTCTTTCATAAATGAAATATGTAACAGTAGTGTTTGAATTTGAAAAAGAGTATATAAGTATGAAATAATTTTTTATGATTGTGAGTTTTACTTTCATTCAGGTGTATCCCAGTTATCTTATGTTATTGAATATTACTGCTTAAAAATCCATGGCAAACTTGCCTTTCCTCTTTATAGGTCTCTAGATAGTCTCTTGAAAATTCTTTGGCTTTTACTTGAGATGTAGTGATTTATAAAGGAATATCATTATTGATCATACTAAGGAAACATTTCCCGGTATTTGATTTTGTGTTACATTGCATAAATTTAATTCTTCCTTCATTTAAAACACTTGTATGTTATTACCTTGAATTTGTATGATTATTTTTTCATTTTTCGAGTCCCTTAAACAATCTGTGAGGACATAGAAAACTGCTTATGTTGAAATTGTAGATATAAATTGACACTCTAAAACTGATATGAAAGAAAACGCACCTGGAGACGGCATGGCGGTGCACAACTGTAATCCCAGCACTTGGGAGGCTGAGGCAGGAGGACTGCTGAGTGTTTGATGCCAACCTGCATTACAAAGTGAGTTCAAGGCCAGCCAGAACTGCATAGCAAACCCTGTCTCAAAAAGACAAAAGTAAATAAATAAATAAAACAGGCACTTATTTAACAACAAAGGCACACACATATAAAGAGGTTGTGTGAAATATACACTAAAATGATTTAAACTTCATACCAGATTGTTCTGGATGATTTTTCTTTATCTCTCCCTTCTACCAAAACAGATTTTTTATTTGCTTTCTTTTAAATAGTGATGTTTTGATTACCCAAGCTAAAACAAAATGGATCAAAATTTATAGTCTGAATGATTTGGCATTAAAATTTATCATAAGAATTTATTAAATAATCTTAGGACAGTGTCATAGTGTCTTTGAGATTCACTTTTTTCATCTGATAACAGGATAATAAGAATTTTCCACAGTTAAACCAATATCAGCAAATACTTAATATTCTATAAAATATATTTATTATCTTTTTGATATTTCAATTGCTACCACCTTAGTCCAAGTAACTTTTATTCCTTGCATTACTCATATTTTATAGCCTATTCCTCATATATCAAATACAATATTCTTTTGAAAATATAAGTAACTTCTATGGTATGTGGCCAATACAATCAACTTTGTGAACAAGAAACACAAAAATATTAATACATTTTATTTTTCTTATTCATGACTTCAACAAGCATTGAGCATGCTCAAATTTCCTTTTAATTTTCTTCTTGCTCTTATTTTAAAAATCATTAAGGAATTATTGAAAGCAAATAAATTTCTCCTAATACTATAATTTTCTGATCAGAATGTAAAACAATTTTTCTTAGTAGCAGTTTGGCAATAACTCCAAAAATGTAATATATGTTACATATATATATAATATATATAACACATATCATATAATGTATGGCATATATTATATATACCATGTATAATACCTGTTATGGTACATGTTATATAACATATGTCATCAGTGCTACGTGTACATGCAACACATGTCATATATGTTATATGTTATTACAATATATGACATATATTACATGCCATATATAATACATTATGATATGTGTTATATAACATTTGTCAGTGCTACATGTATGTGAAATACATGTTATGCATGTCATATACATGTTAGGATAGAATGTATATGTTATATAGCATATATTATATGTGAGCTATATTATATATTATGTAGCGTGTTGTATGTTATATATGTTTTCACATGTACATAGTATTTCTTATATAATCTATGTTATATGTGTTATATATATCATATGCTATATATTTGATTTAAGGCTTTGTTTCAGAATTTATTCCTTCATTAATACATTGAAAGTACATATATATGTATATATGCATAGCTATATGTGGTAAAACTAAAGAATATTAACTTTTCTCTTAGCAGAAAAGCAAGAAACTGTTATACTGATCCACAGTGTAATAATAAAAAATTATCTTCTATTCTTATGCTATAATAAAAGTTTTTAAAATGGTGTAAAAAGAGACTTCCAAATTTAAGATGGTTCTATAAAATCATCATCTTCTACTTTCCTTCAATGAAGTATCCAAAATGTAATGAAAGCACTACAAGGCATAGATTTTATCTCCACTGCTGATATCCCAAGAGACAACTAATACACTGCATCATTTATAAATAAAAAAGCTGCCAAACAGGTAAGATCAGAAGTGGTATGGAGGCCTAGAGCTGAAGACCCATACAAGCCTTGACATATTTATGGCAAGTAATAGTACCTAATGAGATAACGAACGACCAACTCTTCCTTTACAAGAATAAAAGGGTAAGCTGGAAGGTGGCACATTCTGTCTAACAAAAGATGAAACTCTCGAAAAGTAGAGCTCCATAGATAAGCACATTATCAAACCGTATTTACAGGACTCCTTCCACAAGTGCCAGTACAGGAAGAGTCTGTCTTCACATGTTTTTGACTGCCAACAACTTTGAAACCTTCATCATCCCTCTTCCCTTTGTTCCCCACACCTTGAAATGCTAATAGGAGAGCCTGGAGTTCCCTTCTTTGGCACTGGTAGGAAAGTGAATGCACCAAATCCTGCACTGTGCACAGGACATTTGATCTGTGACTGCGTACCCCAACAAAGTCAGGCCACTCAATTTACTTTGCTTTCTCAAGCTCTACTTCCCCAGACCTTCACACGTAACTAATATTGTAATCATTTTCACGCCATCTTTTTGTACGAATGACATCATCAGTCTCATCATCAGAAACAAATTTTGGGTGGGCTTCATCTGCTTCTCAGGTGATCACAACACAGGGGAAGAGATAGAATTCCCACTGTGCAGACTCAGCTGTCAGAATCTCAGAGGACAGTAATAAATAAAGACTGTGTGACTGAACTCACTTCTTCAGCTCCATACCCTGGAAGAGCTTCTGATAGTGTAATGTGTGCTCAGGGCCACCCTCCTCTCTGTCTTTCATTATAGCTATTAGTATCATTACTTTGTAATTTTGCTAGTTCCTGAAGAAAAGAACAAATGTTCTATCTAAAGATACTGCAAGGATGATGAGAAAAATAGCAACAAAAATGACCAAAAAGGAAATCCCACTGGAAAATTTTCATCAGAGAAGAATATGTTGTCTTATTATATCTTCACAAATCTTTAAAATTCAAAAAAATCAGTTGTCTTTATCACAACAAATGTATCAGTCAGCATTCCTGTCCCTGAAACAAAATACTCAACACCCACAATTTAAAGGAGAAAAGGTTTGACTTGGATCACAATTCAGAGGATTCAGTCCATGATAAACTGGTTCCAAAGCAGAAATTTCATGGCAGAGACTGTGGCAGAGCTGAGTTGCTCAGCTTTTAGCTTCAGAGAAGCAGAGAAAGAGAAGAGTCCCAGAGCAGACAGGGTGACCAGACACAGAACACAAGGCCACGCCCCTATGACACCTAGACATAACTTGGAGTATGTTCCATCAATCCCCAGGTTGGATCCCAAACCCAAAAAAGATGAAATTCCACCCTAATCACCACAAAGAATAAAATCAAAGATGTAACTGTTCAGGGGTGCTTTGAGAGGCAGTAGGTGGAAATGAAATTTAACTTTGGAACACCCAGTTGAAAAGAAGAATAAGATTTCCTGCTGCAGAAGATGGGCAAGGGTCAAGGCAAGTCATGGCTTGGCTCGTTTCACTACTTGTGTGTGTGTGTCATCCCAGGCATTCCGAGGTTACCTAGTCTGGGTAGACTCGCTGGGGCTTGACTCCCTGCTGGCCTGAGGAGATGTGAGTTAGTTCACATCAAGGGAAGAAAACTTGACTAGTTATAGGTAAATATGAAAGAATTAACAAGAGATCTACAAACTGTACAAGAGAAGGAACAGACCAATTGCATCATATCAAAGATAAATGGGATAAAGTCCTATAGAACAGGAAGGAGACAAAGATCACTGAAGATCCCACTGTAGAGCTGGCCTTAGATGTCCCTGCTGAAATTTGAGAGAGAGAGAGAGACAGACAGACAGGCAGACAGACAGACAGAGAAAAAGGGAGGTTGGGAGGGAGGGAAGGAGGGAGAAAAGGAGGGAGGGAGGAAAATTACAGGAGAAAATACAGATTGTAATCTTGGAACCTGCCATATTATCAGATCAAGAATGTGATATTTTTACAGGCAATAGTTTGAAATCTAAGACTTCTACAGCTCTGAAGCCTCAAGCTGATTTCCTATATTTTAGGGATAGAAAATACCTGCTGTCGTTTTCAACCTGCTCCTTCTATGGTGCCCATTGTTAATGATCAGAGCATTGCTTTTCAAGACAGCTCATCAGCAGATAACAATAATTTGTCAAAACTGAAGCAAAGAAAGCTGAAGAAAATAATGTAATTTCCTTAAAAGCAAAGAACTGGTTGGAGTGGTGAAGACTTATATGAACTGTTTGTATGAGTACTTCCTTCTAACCCCACAAAATTGTCATGGTGATTGTCCCTCTCAAGAATAACATATCAAAGCGGAAAGACTCTGAATATTCTGCCTGCAACATACTTCAAAATAGTGAAGAAGGCCCAGAGATTGTCCCTGATGAAATCAGCTGTAGAAGATTTTTCTAAGTACAGCTTGATCTAAACTATCAAAAAAGTCTTCCCTGAGTCTAGACTGGTTTTCATATTCCTTTCTAGGAAAGGTGATGTAATAAGTATGGATCCAGTGAAACCTTCTCTGCATCTTTACGAATCACTGTTCAGACTCCAGCAGGTATTTCCAATGAAGGGAGATTGTACACTGGGGTCTTGAAGTCCTGCCAGCCAAGTAGAGAACAAGTGCATAGTGAGACCTTGCTTTCATCAAGCACCTGGGTATACTCGCTCTTCAGGTTCTTTCGTAGTCAAGCATGGACATTGTAGTAACTAGCAAAATATTAATATTGTTGTATTTAAAGAACTTTGTTTCCATGGCAGCAGGTTAGCTGCTATGACTGGCATACATATTCACCTTACAGTAGTTTATTTCACACTAAACTTGTATAGGTTTTTAATGTCAACCTGGCCGCCCTTTCTTTCTCCCTAATGCGATGCCTGCAGCTATGCTCCAGTGATATTCGTACTAGTTGGGCTATCAGGTTCAATGCCTTGGCCTTGATTTACTTTGGCCAAGCACCAGTGTTAGATATTTCCACACACTGTTTATTCTTCCAACACGCAGATCTAGGACATGGAAGGGAGGTCATTTCAAGCCGTCTGGTCAGTAGATGCAGTCTAGACTAATTAACTCTATATGTTAAATTAATGATTAGATGACAAGTTGACATTAAGGTTGTCCTTTTCTTTGATCAAAATGAATAAAAGCTTTTTAAACAAAAAAGGGCAACACACACAGGAAATAATACAAATGAAGTCTGTGGGACGAATACATCAGTAAGTATCAATAGGGGAAACATCTGTAACATGAAAAATTCTAAGTGTATCACAAAACACATATAAAGTACAAAACGAAAGTGGTTAAAAAATGAACAAAGCCATAGAAGATAACCAAAAAGAAGAAGGCCTGTGCTTTAATATTTCCATTTGAGAATATTACATTCAGGAAATGGAGCACTGAAAGTGATAAATACAGCAGCTTATATGGCTAAAGAGTACTATCATAAATGAATTCTAAAATATAAAGTATCTTCACACCTAATAATGTGCAATCAATATTCATGTGAAAAAATATCAAGAAATAAAAGAGGAACTATCTTTTTAAAAGGCACTGCTAAGTACTTTTTCAGTACATTACAGATCAAATAAACAAAGCAAGCAGAATGCAGAAGGCCTAAATAGTGTACTCAGTGAGTTAAGTGTGAAAACAAGGGACATATCAGCTTTCAGCATCCCCATTGCCATTTATTAAAATGGCTCTTTATCAAGTCCCACAAATTTGCCATAAATGTAAAAATAAAATTGCTTTATGGAATGGAACAGTTAATGTTTAATCGTTTGATCAGTCTTACATATCTATATTTGTTTAACTGAGTAACCAATTTGAAGGTGGCAATATGTAATACAACAACCATTGTTAATTTCCTATCACCTTGTCTGAAATTCTGTGTTGCTTGTATTGTTTCTGTGTTGCTTTGCTTATGTCTGTGTGTTTGTTAACATGTTTTCGTTCTTTTATAGTTAAAATAAAAATGTACAAACAATACTTCTGACCATAATGCAATTAAAATAAAAACAAATAACACACAAACACCAAAAGAGCAAAAGGAATCCATTGTCTCTCATAACTCTAAAACCAAAGAGTCAGATGTGGTGTTACACGCCTCTAATCCCAGCACTTGGGTAGCTGAGGCAGGAGGATTGCTGCAAGTTGGAGGTCAGCCTAAGCTACATAGCAAGACTTTGTTTCAAAAATAAACAAACAGAAAAACCCAAAGAAAGCATCTAAATCATATATTTTACAATGTAGATATAGAATGTTCCCTAAAGGCTCACATGTACAAAGATGGCGCTCTGGGAGGTGACTGGATCACAGGTGCGTTGTACCCATTGGTGACTGACACACTGAATGACTCAAGGCCGAACACACTGTTAAGAAATGGGGTCTGGTTGGAAGAGCTGGATCACTGTGGCGTAAGGTGAAACATCTCTCCCTCCCAGCCTGTATCCTTCTCTCTGCTTCCTGGTTGCCATGGATGAGTAGCTGTCCTGCCCTCTGCCATCTTGTTTTTACTTTGGAGCCAGTGACCATGGGATGAAATCAGGAACCCCTCCTCCTTTAAATTGTGGCTATTGGTAGAGGGTCCGAGAGGTAAGGAAGACGACTAAGGCACACACCCGCCCAACATGCACATGCATGTGGGATGCACAGACAATGGAAAGGGATAAAGATTATTACTCTTCGAAAGTGTTATTTTTGACTCCTTAGACAACCTGAGAGAATCAATATTATCACCACCACACCTACTGCCACTAATAAAAGTAATGAGTATTAAAAGATATTTAAAATTAATAATGACACTATTTGCAAGTACATTTCTATCAATTAGAAATTATTAATGGAAAAGGTACTTAAAATAACACCATAGAAATAAACAAAGAATAAATATTTGTTTAAAAATATCTACAAGACCATCTTTAAAGCACTTATTTTCAATAAAGACACAGATAAAGAAGTAAAGGGAGAATGAAGAAGTGACACAGTTATCGAGCCCTTGCCTATCACACATGAGGCTGGGGGTTTGATCTCAAATTTTGCAAAATAAAAAAAAAAAAAAATTTAAAAGGATGCCTTATTCTTGAACTAATCCAGTATCAGCAAATTACTAATGTTTACTAAGTTAATAAGGATAATTCAATACTCCCTAAATATCTGCACCTATTATGTATATAATGATGTCTATATCTATCTGATTATTAAATCTATAAAGGCCAACTCAAAAATTCTCCTGTATATATATTTACAAGAAAATCCAAGAAAGTCCTGAAAATGTACCAAGGAATTTATCCCTGCAGAGAATTAAGCATTACCTAACCAGAGTATATAAATGTGATATTGATATATGGAAGGAATAAAATTTCAAAGAAGTTTCAATAGAAATCCTGATGGAATTCTTAATATATGTGGGTACTTAGAATACACTAAAGGTAACGTTTGATATTTTATGTTATAAATGAATTTTTCTTCAAATGATGAGACAACTAGCTATTAGGGGAGAATGAATTCCTATGCCACATTTGATCACATTTTTAAATAATCCAAATTCAAAGCCAAAGACATTTTTTAAAATTTGATAAATTTAAGTGCATAAAAATGTGAAAAAAATAAATATCAAATATGTGACAAGTAAATAATATATACAGTTGTATTAGAGGCATGTAGAAAATTACTGCATATATATTATTTCCACCAAAACCATAAGGTAAACAGTCCAATAGAAATATGGGAAAAATATCAAGAGTTTACAGGAGTGGAAAAGAAACTAGCCTAAAAATGTAAAAAGATACTGAGCCTCACTCATGAAAAAAAGAGAAATACAATAGAAAGCCACTATGAGGTAAGATTTCTTTTCAAATCACACTGAATAAAAAAGAAGAAAAACTAGACTATATTATAAAGAATACAGAAAAGGAAAGATCTTTGAACATTTCTGGTAGGCATGTAAATTTGTAAAGCATCTGTGGAATGTAGTTAATATTATCTATAAAAAACTTTCTATAAAAGCCTTTGTTCTAGCAATTAAACATTAAGTATATTCTGTATATACACCTACAGATACTTTGTTGTATGCTTTTAATATGCACTTTGGCCTTTGGTATACTTGAAAATTAATTAAATTTCCATCAAGGGTGCTAAATAAATATTTTACAGTACATCTAAACCTTGGAATACTATGCTATGCAAAAGACATGAAGTAACTTTATGCATATTGAAATGGAATTTTGTTTTGTTTTGTCTTGTTTTTAAAGTACAGACCAGTTTATGTATTATACAACCTTGAATATATATGTGTCTGTGGATGTTAAAAGAACCAGTGTTTATGATTGCAACAAAATGGAGTATCTGAAAAGACAGTATGGGCAGCCAGTAAAGAAATTAGTATGTGGTATTAAGAGAGGTAGGCAGCTAAATTTAGACTGTAATTGTTGCAATTTTTTAATTATGTTGCCTTGCCTTTCTTACTTATCCACACAAAAAAAGTTAAAGCAAAGCTAGACAAAGAAATTGGAATATATGTTTTTTGAAGTATATATTTTTAGTGTAGATATGGGACTCACTTGAAGATACAACATTAAGTACTTCAAGGTACAAATCTACTGAAGCAGTGAAAACACGTACAGTACGTGTGTGTGTTTACGTCACAAACATGAATAACTTGTATGTCTGCATTTGTGTCAGGTATTTCTAAAATGATATACACACGTTATTGTATGGGTTACCTTTGGCATGGTCTAGAGGACAGAGGTCAGTTGTACAAAGATGGGTTTTCTTTTCATTTTTTCTTTCATTACATTTGAACTGCTTATTGTATATGTTAATTTTCTAAATAAAATAAAACATACTAAGAATTATTCTATTGTATCATTTATTCACTTTAGTACAACTAAGATATATTTTCATATCCTAATACACTTTTCCTAAAGTACTCCCATATACATTACTTTTAGGCAAATGATCACTTTATTTTGACTTTAACTTTCTAATCTTTGTTTTACCAATTATAGACATTTTAGAGACTTAGGCACTATGAGAGAAACATGGTTTCTTTGTAACATTACCAAAATGGAAAGCTTCTGGGCTGGGGATATAGCTCAGTGGTATCAGCACCTGCCTGACAAGTGCAAGGTCTTGAGTTTAATTCCCAGTACCAGAAAAAAAAAAAAAAAAAATGGAAAGCTTAATTTTAACATATTTTGTGCTTTTGTGTGCATGTAAATAATTTTTAATGTTTATTCTCTGGTTCATCAGCAAAGATAATTGATATCATATGATAAATATGTAAATTTTCATATAAATTAAGATAAACCTGATTAAAAATGTTTACAAAGCAATGTACAAAGTAATATATAATAATTAGTTCCTTTTATTCAAAGGAAGTCTACAGTCATTGTTTTAGAACTATCAGAGCAAATCCAAAATAGTTTTAGAATTTTAAAATGTGATGTCATTACCAAGCTGAGGTAGACAAAAGAATAATTATTTAGACTTTAATCATTGTTTTTATCACTCAGTCTAAAAATCAAACAGAAGAACAGGGTCTCATATTAAAAGAATTCAAACTTTGGACCACAAATATAACTGTTTCAAATGAAGCCCATTTGCTCTTGAAATCAAGAGAAACACTGTACATATGTAGTACGTACGTACATACAAATAAAGTAATCGGATTGAGGCGGGGAGGAAATCACCTCTTGGCATGATGCATATATTTGGAATATTACATCACCTTTATCCTTGTGATTTACTCTCATATACTCGTTTAATGTGTTTGCATATTTTTACATCATCCATATTGTAAATTAAAAACCAGTTCTAGAAGTTTTCCTGTCCATTAAACACAAATACAGACAAAATGGTAGCATTCAACTTCTGCGTTTGTATATTTGAAAGAAATACTTACTATCATTTTATAAGACTCCTAAGCCATTTAATAACTATATTATTATATTGTTTATATAGTTATATTGAACTACATCAATCTTTCATGTTTAAATTCCTTTTCAAAGCTTCTTCTTCATTTTAACTTCTTAAATAACTATTCTGTAATGAAGACCAGTTTTCTGCATTAGAAAAGAGTACCTCTCATTTCAAGTATGTGTCTGTACTTTTCTTTTTCTAAAAGAATAAATAAAAAACTATTTATTGCCTTGTATTCACAAGCCAGCCATAGCTGCTAGTCTAAAAATTCTTTATTTTCTGATCAGAGATCAGTATATTAGTGATGAATCTTGTAATAATCCATAAAATACATTTCTAAAAAGTTTCATTTATTCACAACAGTCTTATTAATCTCATTAATAAGATTTAATGACATATCAGGCTATTTAAGAATTTTTCAGGTTGAAAAATTAAATTGTAATACCTTTTGCATGCTAGGGCTTTAGAATTTATTTCTAATAGTTTGTATAGTGGAATAGCATAGAAATCTGGAGACAAATAAGTAAATAAAAAGAGATATCGTAGGCAACAAAATAAATTAAGATATAAATAAATAAGGCATTTGCTGCTAGGGTATACATCTGTAAATAATTCAGATCCAAAAAACAAAAAAAAGGCCCAGTGTATGTAGGGCCTCTTATACACCAACTTTCAAAAGTGAGGAGACCAATTAATCTTAATATAGGTTCACTAATGAAATACTTGTATGGAACAATTGTTTTACTGTGATTTTGGAGAATATAGATAAACTAATATTCCACAGGGACACGAGAACTGCTAATATGCATGTGTTTCTATAGACATAAGTGTGCAAATTTAGATGCTACGTTGGCTTCCTCTACCATCCCTGTCAGCATGTACACATCCACCAGAGTTACGCCAAGTCCCCTGCATGTGAAGGCAGTTCTCAGATATCCTCATAACTAGTTCTTTCTTGCTTTCTCCAGACTTTCACAGCACAGGAGTCTGACGACCACAGGAGGAAGCAGAAAGCAAAATGTAATTAAGGTGGTTACAGTGAGAATCTGGAATCAGACCACTCCTTTCAAGTTTGAGGTCTGAGAGCACCTTTAGAATTTTAGAGCCACCTTACTGAACTTTTCTGAACTAGTTTCTTCACCTACCCTAACAATATTCATCTCATAGAATATTCCAATGATTTAATTTTTAAAACAAAATAAAATATTTTTAGTGCTTGGCACACAGGTAGAGTTCAATAAATGTGAGAATTTATGTTATAATTTGGTTCTGAAGACCAAGCGCTGTTCCTTTTGTTGAATAAATAATTATTCACCATTGAATAGTCCTCAGGGGGCTCTCTATCTTAGAAATTTTGTAGACATTCAATACATAGACAAACCATGAAACTACATTATTCTCTTCCTTCCTGAACTAAAAGTAGCCACAGATTACTGAAGGGATGTCTGACCCTGTATTCTCAGGTCTGATGCAATGCCTTGCACAGAATAGATAGTACATTATTTCTTGATGAATGAATGAATGAATGAATGGGAGTTTAAAATAACTATTATTACTTTCTATTAACTATGCTCTCTCAAATGCAATTTTCTTTTTGATAACTTCCACTTCTAGAAAATTGTTTCTATTCCAATCAAATAACAGCTTGCCTCTCACCTCCTAAAAAATATTGAACAGGCACCTTTTATTCAAGTTTCGCAATTTCAGATATCCTTATGCTCTAAATTGGCCCTCTGGTCAGGGATATAGATCAGTGGCACAAGCTCCTGCTAGCAAGCACAGGGCACTGAGTTCAACTCCCAGTACAAAAATAAGTAAATAAATAAATAAATAAATAAATAAATAAATAAATAAATAAATCAGCCTTCTAAATTTCCCCATTCCTCTCTAAAAAAATCTTCTTTCTAAAAATTCTAACTCTCCAGGAAGATGCAAAAAAAAATACAATTGACTTTTGTGGGTGGGTTTGAGGAGAACTTTTTTCTTTCCTTTAAGATTTTGCATTTCCCATTAGAAGTACTTATTACTAGAATGTATGTAAATTAATACAACTGATGTGTACTTGCACGTGTCACCCAGAATTGTAAGTGCAGCAACTTGTATAGTTTCTTAAACAATTGGAATTTACCATCGCAGAGCAAATGGACTTGCCTAAAGGACAGGGCTTCTGCATTGTTTGACATTACGTTAGCATGAACTTACAGTACCTAACGTTTCTGGTTATCAGTTAATAATTATTGATATTTCTGAATCACTGATTAAGGAAGTCAGAAAAACAAAGAGAGGAAAATTTGTTAGTTTTATGAATAAAATAAATTCAGGTAAGATGCAACTTTTTAATACCAATATTGGAAATCATAGAATAAAATGTAAATGAAATACTATCTTCATTCCCTAAATGAAGTAAAGATTAAAAATTATTAGAAACAATTTCCTGTTTTTAGGTAACAGAATTTATAAATAGCTTTGAAATATAATTTACATAATAAAAATAACTGTGATCTTCAAGGCAAAGTTGAAACTTTAAGACCAATCTGGGTTGCATAAAATGATTCTAGAATGTGTTTGCTCCCTTTCATGAGGGCCAAAAAAGATGAAATGTGAGTGCTTTTCTGTTTCTATTTTTGGTCCTCTTTTTATTCTCCTCCATTTCCTAAGAAAATGTTCATTTTCCCAACTGTAATAGAGGGTGTTTAAAGAATGAGTGGAAAGAAGCAAGATTAACAATGGAGAGACTAAAGAAGACTGAAGGGTCAAGGAGAATACCGAGACGCAAAGTCTGATCCGTGTTCAGGGAATTTTGTCTGCAAAAAATGGGAAGCTTCTCAGGACCTGCAGGCTGTGAACAAATCAGGAAAGAAAAAAAAGGAGGATGTTGGAAGTTTTACTTTATTTCTGAGACGAGGGTTGTACTATGTTGCTAAAGTTGGTCTTGTGTGGTCACATGATCCTCCCACCTCAGCCTCCCAAGGACCTCAGTTTACAGGCTTGCCCTAGCAGGCCCATTCAGGAAGCATATTTATAATTATGAATTTGATCAAAATTTAATGTCATTTTAGAGATACAAGCTAAGTTGCTATCACATTGCCATTTCGAATTCTGTGTACTGTGTGTCTGTTTTAATGAGATATGGTGCTAAAATTGAGCTACATATGTCACTGAGGTGACAATTACAAGGATTCCAAGTGGGAGGTAGTAGGGAAGACAGATTTTAACATTTAGTAAGCATCCATTATTACACTCACTATCCTACTTATAAACAGGAAATCTATCTAATCTTTGTAGCCATGGAGTAAACATAAATGAGTACATCAAGATTGAGAAATTAATTAGCCCAAAGCAAAAATAGATGCAAGATTACAACCCAGATATCTTATTTTGAACCTTATAAGCTTTTCCCTATAACCTGCAAGCCTAAATTGGTAAAACCAAATAACCAATCCTAATAAGATAGTTTTTAAAAATCAAACAAAAATCTCTTTAAAATTGCATTTGACACAAATATTTACACTGAAAACACCACTTTTCAATGTAACATTGAAAATTTTCTGTGGAGTCCAAGTTGGAAGATCCCTGCAAAGCAGTCAGATAACCCACAATGCTAACCCATGATGTAATTCATCACACTATAATATTATAGGAATAATCTCTTTTCATTTATTTTCTGACACCTGTAATTGATCCAGAAAGAAATTTCTGTAATTGAAATGAAGCTTGTGCCTGGGAAATGAATAAGCAAAGAGCTATTTTCTTTATCTGCTTGCCTTTTGGACAGCCTAATTAAATTTGTCTAGTCTGAAAATATCCAACAGTGAATGGTTTCATCATTGTGAGGCATCATAAACAATTTTACTGAATTATTATTCAATTCATAATGCTGTTTTTGGGTGCAAGCCCCAAAGTATAAATGTATTAGAAAATGCATTCTTAGCTCTCAGAATACTGTGTACATTATAATATCATATGATTTGTCTTTCTCTTATTTTTGAACATAATTATATCAATTTATACCACACAAGCCATTTAGTCACAATAAGTAAAGGTCATGAGGTGAATTTTGTTCTGTGAAGCTTTTATAAGTAATAAGTCAATTTGCTATCAAATGTGCAAATGATTGAGGAAATAAGATGACCCAAAAAAGAAAATTCAATATGAGTAGGAAATGCAAACCCTGTAATCAATTTATAAGATCTTAAAAGGCAAAACATTATAATGGTAAATGAATATTAAAATAATCTGGTGTCATTTAGCTGTTTATCTTTGTGTGAGAGTGTGCAAAGGAGAAAATTGGCCAACCTTGAGATTTTTTGACACTAGAGCTAAACTTTGATGCACTATTGGGAAGATTTAAAAACAAAAACACTTTTCTTGTCTAAAATTATTCCAACATGGTCTACCAACAAACACACATATGTTCATTTGTACACAAACATGCACAAACACTGTACAATATAATAAAAGAAGAAAAAGCAAAGGATCTGATTCATGTCATAATAGAACTGCAGTGCAATATATATATATATATATATATATATATATATAGAGAGAGAGAGAGAGAGAGAGAGAGAGAGAGAAGGAGAGAGAGAGAGAGGAATAATTATTGACAGGGCAGGAGGAAAGCTGTGATGATGGGGTTCACTATATCCCCCAAAGCCTTTAAAGCATGAAGGCTTAGTTGTCAGGTGATGAGATTTGAGGAACTGAATTAATTGTGAGGGCTGTAATGTCATCAAGTGGATTAACCAGTTGATGCTTTCATGGCTCCATGGGTTTATTGGAAGGTGAGGATTATTTGGATGGGCAAGTCACTAATGTTGTGTTTTTGAAGGTCATATCTTATCCTTAGGCCTTTACCATCTCTCTCTCTCTCTCTCTCTCTCTCTCTCTCTCTCTCTCTCTCTCACACACACACACACACACACACACACACAAGATTTGCAAATTTTCTTCACTGTGCTCTTTCATCATGATATTTCTGCCTGGGGGCCAGCTGACCATGGACTGAAACTTCTGAAACTGAGATAATAATCCAAAAGAAATTTTTCCTCCTTTACGTTGTGTATGTCAAGGATGTTGACCCAGCAATGGAAAAGTGTGACTGATACAAAAGAGCGGTATCCAAAGTGGGACTGTTGCTGTGATTCTCACTGACTATGTTGCTGTGATTCCTCACTGAATATGGAAACCTTGGGGACTTGTTTGCTGGAGGAATCTAGAAAATTTAAAGATGCAAGTTAGAGAAGCCCAAGAATACTGTAAGTAGAGTTTACAAGGAGCTTATGACAGGAACTCAAAAAGCCACAATCCCAACAGGAGGGCAGACAGTGAAGAATGTACTCATGAGGATTCTGATGAGAATGAAGACTTTATTGAGAACAGAACAGAGGCCATTTAGGTTACACCATGGCAAAGAATTTGTCTACATTTGTCCGTGGCCTCAAATGTTCTGTGGGCCTGAGTTCATAGATGGCACACTAACTGATCCAGCAGAGGAAGTCTTGAAGTGGCACAATGTTCATGCTATGGCACGGGTATTGTGGGATGCTTTGTATCAGATTTACAGTGAAAATCAAGAACAACAACAACAAAAAAAAACTAGCAATTTGAAAAAAATGCAGTTTAGTTAAAAAAAGAAGCTCAGGTAAAGTTGGTGCAGGTGATGAAGAAATTAACATTGTTAAAATGAGAGCCAAGTGCTTTTTGCATCAGGACAATAGGCAAAGTATATTAAAGGCATCTCAGGAATTTGCCAGATCCTATCCATTTCAGGTTTAAGAGTGCATAGATGTGAACTTATTTGAAAGACTCTAAGAAGGCCCTAGGGCACCCTGCTCCCAGAATGCCGCCTAGAAGTGTGTTTCTTCAGAATTCATTTTACAGTTCTCAGCTATCTAAGAACTCAGATCACTGTAGTTGTGGTCCTGTGGTGGGAGGTGGAGGAGGCTACCGCCTCAGCTAGTTAATGACAGACACTGGCATTGGCTATGTGGTGCTGGTTTTGCAGACATGCAGAATGCAAGAGTTGCAGGGTCATGGACTTTCACACAGACTTCTAAGGAAGGTTTGGGAAGCCAGGCAATATGGCAGGTTTCAACATCTCTGCAGGCACCCCCTCAGAGGACAACAAGTGAAGCTGTAGGAGTGAAGCCAAAGCTATGGGTGAGTCTCCGGAAAGTAAGGGATTTCAGGAACCTGGAACATCTGTCAAGGAAAGCAGGAGGCAGTGAGTAGAGCTAGCCCAAAAGAAAAGCCACATGACCCTGTAGAGCTCACAGCTCACCCCACATTCCCCAGATGTTAGATATAAAGCTATGGCATTTAATATTTTCCCTACTAGATTTTGGTCCTATTTCTTTCTATTCCTTTATTACAACCTTTACAATAAAAAAGTTTGCACTGTGACATATCTTTGGAGCATGTAGCTTGTTTCATATCTTTGCAAGGATTCACAGCTAAGAGCTTGCTTGGAATCTTCAGAGAAGACTTTGAACTGGTACATTTGAGAAATTCTGGAATTGACTTTGACAACCCTCAGAGATGAACTAAATCCATTTTCAGTAACAAGATGGACATGAGCCTTCTGCAAGCCAGAGATGGAATGTTACACTTGGAATCCAAAATGTCCCATGGAAGCTTCATTTTGTTGAAGATTTGGTTGCCATCTGATAGGATTTGAGAAACTCAGTGGCTCACTAGAGCCCTCACTTCATTATGTGGATTGACTTCATATCTCAATGTTTTTACGACACAGTGGGGCCTACTTGGATGAGGCAAGTCATTGGAGGCATGAGTTTCAATGATACATCTTGTCCTTAGCCCTGGACCCTTTCTCTCTGGCTTTTTCACTTTTTCCATCTGTCTTGGTTACTTTTTTCTCATTGCTGGGACAAAATATCTGACGCCCAAAATTAAGGAAGGAAAGGTTTATTTTGCTTACAGTTTGTGGAGTTTTCAGTCCGTATTTGGCAAATTATAAGGCAGAGTGGCACATGGCAGAGAGCTACAGCTCTGGGTGGCAGACAACAGCAAAAGCAGCAAGCACACACCAGTGAGGAATGGGAGAGGAATCGCTTCAAGCACCCTTTTCCTCTCCCTTACATATGCAAACTATCCACTCCCTGGCGGGTGCAGCTCTCACACCTATATTCAAACTCTAATAGCTTGCCCCATGGCTGCAAGAGGCTTTGCGGGGACACACAGATATAAACCATAACACCATCTCTCTGCTTCTGGGCTGCCACAAAGTGAGCACCCTTCAACACACCCTCCCACCGTAAGGTTTCCACCCTGGATCTAGCTGACCACGGACTGCAACCTCTGAAATCATAAGCCAAAATAGATTGTCCCTGCTGTAGGTTTTGTATAGCAGGTATTTTGTCCCAGCAATAGAAAAGTGACTATATGAGAACTATAGAATTTTAAAGGGAACTTATTTATTAGATGAATCTGAAAAATGAATCCAGAATATATTCTGGGTCAGGTTAAGATCATGTACAATTAGAAAAGCACAGGGCAAGAGCAAGTACCATTCCCATATTACTCAGGGTAGAGAGTTTATATACAAAAATAGGTGGAGATGATATTGAGTAAGTAGTTTGGGACTAAGCTGTAAACATTCTTAAGGACCATAGTAAGAAATACTACCTTTTTTATTCTATGATTATTGGAAAATTATGCAGCTAAAGTGATATCTCACAAATATTAATTGATAAGACTTGGCATTATAGTAAGAAGTGTGGGTGAGTAATGAAAGTTGAGGACAAAGAATTAAAAGTAATGACTTAAGGGTCTGGGGATTTAGCTCAGTGGCAAAGTGCCTGCCTGACAAGCACAAGGTCGTGAGTTCGGTTCCCGGTACCGGAGAAAAAAACCAAAAAAAAAAAAAACCAAACAAAACAAAAGTAATGACTTAAGAAACTGTGACAGATACTGCAGTGTGACTGTGTTAACTTCAATTCCAGTCTATTTTTCCTTAGCCATCCTTAACTACAAAGGATAGTAAGCAAAAGATGCAAACTCCTTTTCATGTAGGTAAACAACCCTGACCAATCAGACAAAAAACATAGAGCTCTCTTAGCTTATGTGGAAAATTCTTAGCTCTTCAAATATAGTTGCACCCATTTGTCTTCCCTAAAACTTTTTAACCTTCCTTCCAGAATTATACCCAGGTCATTGCCTTGCATGAAAAGACCAAGAGAATGATAGCAATTTTAGTTTAGACGAGCATCCTATGTTAATCTGATTGACATATTTGTACATAAACTCATAAACTGACACAACTAGCAATTACAATTACATGACTGTGGATGTTTTGTTTAGATATGATTTAATAAAAATCAAGTCCTGCCCCTCTAATGTTGCAGCGAAACCAGCCAACACAGGAGGTACTAGAAACAATGCAAATGAAACATGAACAACACCCAAAATCAAGACACAGGAGGGGATATAAAAATCCTAGTGCATTTTCCCATCCTTCTGAAGAATTAACTTTACTTCATGGATGATTAGGTAAAAGTTTGAAAAGTATCCTCAAATGAATCCAACCCTCTTCCCTCATCTAGATGATCAAAAGGATAAAACTGTTACTAATAAAGACTATTTTTTCCATCCTAAAAACAGGAGCAATGGATTGAAACAATTTTTCAGTCTTTACAAACCTGTGATTTAGTGATCAGGGTAGCTATAAATGTCTAAGTACAATTGTACTGAACATTATAGAAAGTTTAAGAACACATATTTCATGTCCCCAAAGGACTTCAAAAGGACTTCAAATGTTATATGCATATCTTTGTTTCTCAGTTCCATTTTTACTCCTACTTTTAATTTCCTCTGCCTTTACCTGAATCTACACCACTTTTTTCTTCTTCTTTTTTTTTTTTTTTTGGTGTTTTTCCGGTACCGGGAATTGAACTCATGACCTGGGGCTTGCCAGGCAGGCACTGTGCCACTGAGCTAAATCCCCAGCCCCATACACCACTGTTAGTTTTTCTCCAGATACTGTACAAGTGGCCAATGTTATTTTTGAAGTTCAGATTATATGATCCTATTGGTTAAAACAATTCAATTATTTTCCTTTGTTCTTAGAGAATTATGTCTTTAACAGGTCCTTATGGCATCCTGTTGTCTGACCTCTCAATTGCTCATATCACAGGAAACTCCCTCAGTGACTTTCTCTGGAACCTTAAAATTTCTGCTCACTTTCTTTTGTGTGTATGCATATGTAGCTTCTTTTCCTGAAAAGATCTTACTTGCACCTTCCTGCCTCTCATGCTCCTTCTTCAGGTCTCAGTTTAACAATCACTTCAACACTGGAGCCCTCTGTGTCCTTGTTAAACCAAATCCCATTATTTTATAATCTTATGGTCCCCTTACACCTCTTCTCATATCATATCTCTTTTGCCCAGTATAGTTTGTAACTATTTATTGATTTCTGTGATTACTATCTTCTGAACTTGAGTGTCTAAGTTCTTACAGAGGGTAATGCAGCTTAAGAGCTAAAGGATATGTGTGTACTGATTGTTTACTCTGAATCAACTTCAGGCTTCATCTGCATGAACCCAGGGACAACGTTCATGTTGACATAATGTTGTAGAATTAAAAATGAATGAATGGGGGCTGGGGATTTAGCTCAGTGGCAAAAGCGCCTGCCTGGTAAGCGCAAGGTCGTGAGTTCGGTTCCCGCTACCGGAGAAAAGCCAAAAAAAAAAAAAAAAAGAATGAATGAATGAATATGCCAGTAAACAAAGATAAAGTAGGAGTAGCATTTTTAAATGTTAAAACAGATCATTGGAATTGTGTGTAATATGATGGTGAGAGAATGGAGAGGAAGATGAGTCACAAACTAAAAAGAGAAGCACACAGCACAGCTTGAGAAAGGACCAGCTTAGAAAAAGGTACAATAACTTTTCCTAGAGGTGGTGGCTTTGGAACTGGACCTTCAGGAATCCATGGGATTTAGTGAGGTGGTGAGGAAAGGAAATGAAATGTCATTCTTCACCAGTTGTAAGGAATATTTTTAATCATTAATAAGGTCATTTAAAAGAAACATCATGTGGACTCCATGGACTTTGCTCAGAAAATTTGAAAATTTCAGATTAGAACGATGAAAACGTGGTGAAAATGGGTGATAGCGGTGGTTGCATAAGAATGATAATACACACAATGTTGTAAAACAGCTCCTAAAATGATAGATTGTATGTTACAAATGGTTTACTATAGGAAATTTTAAAAATATAATTAGCGTTATTTGGGCTAGATCTTCTACATAAAATTTATACGACAGGGCATACTGTGAAACCACCTCTTAACCTCTTTTCTTATTCATTAAAGTAAGTTATACTCCTGACCTAACAGGAATTAAATACTGATAGTCAAAGTCTGACAAACAATGGATGTTCTATGGGTCTGAGGCTTGTTGGATTTATATGTTTAGAAAATATTTCAGAGATGTTTAGAGAGACGTATCGTTTCTGCAGTAGCCTTAAGGAGTGCTGGCAAGTTGATATTGCAGGAAAGCGCTTGCCTGAGTAAATTTTGGAAAAGAGAATTAGGTAGAGGGTTTCATTTGGGTGTCTCACAGAGTATACCAACATCATTTCAGTTTGGCTTTGGACAAAGAGTGCTCAAACATTTCATTCCATTTTCCAGAAATATTTAGTTTAGAGAACGGAAATAAATCTTACATCTTCCGACTTTGAGTAATTATGTTCTCCCTTAATCCATCTTCCATATTACCTAAAAAGATGCTTTTGAAAAGTTGAACAGCTGTCAAGTGGTAAAGCAAGCAAATGTTGTCCTGACCATTGAGGTTTTGTTCCATCTTATTGAGGAAGGAGAGAACATTCTCTTTTTGAAAAGTGCGTCTCCCTACATTTTAGAATAATTGTTCTTCTTTTAAAAAAGCAAAACAAAACTTGGCCATACTCCTCAAAGCTATGGTCTGTATTGTAGCTTTGAAGCAGAGATAAATCTGTGCCTGGGAAGAGACAGGTTTGAAGATGTCAAAGCACATCTTCCTTAAGCTCTTTCATGGTTGAGTAAAAATGTGAACAAGTCCACCTGACATGCTAACATTCAGTAGCACTGTGTAGGTGCAGTTTAGGAAGAGTAAGATGGTAAGAAAAGACCCCTATGCCATCTCATTTAATCAGATATTACATTCACCAAAAGCAGAAAGTATACACTCTGTATGCATTCTCTGACCACGTCATGCATTTCAATGTATTGTCTGTCCACAAGGAATAGATTAATTTGTTAAGACCTTCACAGGTTCCACACTCCCCTTAGTTTCTGTTAAGTCAAATTGAAAATTAAAAGCTAAAAGCAATTTAAAATTTCACAGTGTTTGCAAGGTACATTGAATTAATGGAAAAGTTAGTAGAGTGAATTAATGTGCTTTTAAAAATTCTTAAAGAATTGTAGGCAATGAACACATCAACTTGAAAGCAAAAAGAATTGAATTATTGGAGAAGTTAGTAGGGTGAATTAATGTGCTTTTTAAAAATTCTTAAAGAACTGTAAGTGATGAACACATCAACTTGAAAGCAAAAAGAAAATAAGGTCTTGTTAAGATTAATCTCCAATCAGTACTGCATCATTGCCATTTAATAACAGTGCCTATAGTTTAAACTTAAGTTCTAACAGATAAGGAAAATTTATCTAAATAAACAAAGATGAGCAAAATGAAAACACAACAGCACAATGTAGAAGAAACGGCATAAAGGAAAGTTATTATTACTAAGGTTTGAAGTTTGAGTTAGAAAGCAGGTCTCCAGAGCCTATGTTGCCCCATAGAGTTGATTGAACTTTATATTTTAAAAGAAGTGGGAAAAGACAGCCCAGCATGGCCCTGAACAACCCTGAATGTCCCTGCCAAGTGTACCAAATTCCAAGACCTGTCCCTCTAGAAACTGAGAAATTCTGTAGTAAGTCAGCAAGCAAGTGAGTAGGTCAAGAGGACTGCGGTGCACCTACTGTGTAACAGCTGCATCTGCAGAGCAGTAGGGCTTGGCTGCTTGCGGCTTTCTACAGTGTGTGCTGCTTCTGCAGAAGCTCTGAGTTCCTGTGTTCTTCTGCTGAGAAATGAGCCAACTCTACACAAGCGCATTCATGAAAACTCAGTGTAGCTCCGCTCCATTTGGGAGGAAGAGGATTGGATGCGGATAGGCTGAAGCTCCTAATGCTTGCTGGGTAAAGTTGCTGAAGTCCCTCTGTCTTTCACTGCAGAGTTATCTTCAAGCATCCAAGCGACTGTGGTCACTTAAATTGTTAACTTTCAAGTGGGAATAAAGTTTTACATTCTTCACAGTCCTTGACACTTGACATAGCATTTAAGATATTATCTCAGTGTTAGAATTACTGACATTTGAGATGGACAATGTTTTGCTCTGCTATAACATGTTACACAGCACCACTGTCCTCTATCTACAAGATGCTAATAGTAGTCATTCACTGTAACAAAAAGTCTCCAAACATTGCCAAGTGACCTCCGAGGGTCATCACTAGAATTAAATGTCTCCACCTGAGGATATTAAAATATGTAGAGCAAAGGCTTGAAGTAAGAGAATGGTGGATTAGAGTAAACAAATTCAAGAACTGTTCTGACATCTGATTTACATGATTACATCAGTCTAGTAGATGAACTATACTCGGGTAGGACAGAGAGTTAACACACCCCTGGGGCAAAATCATAAATGTGGGCAGTAGTCCATCTCAGGGGAAAGAAAACAGTTTAAATTATTTCTTTTCCTGGTAGAACTAAATACATAAATAAATAAATAAATAAATAAATAAAAATAAAAATAAAAACCTGAATTGGGCAGGTCTAAAGCCACATTTCAAGTTCCAAGGGCTATTGATCTCTTTAGTAGCAATGCCTCATCCACCATAAGAACTGCAACTCAGGAAGCTTTTTGGCTACCTTTGTTATATTCTACCATCAGCCATCATGATAGCTTTGTGTTTTGGAGGGACTGGGTTTGTAAACTGACTCGAAATATGGTGGGTCCCACAACCATTGTGCTATTTGTCTTTGCAAGTAATATCAATTATAACCGAATCTTTTCTGACTAAAATTCAGTGTTCTTCCTTATATATTATCTTGGGATCAAGGTTTCAGTACTTTCAGGAACTTGCACTCATACTTTCCTCCCATAACTCTGCCCACAGTTTATAGATGCAGCTGAAATGTTTTGCTGGCTGTGAAGCTCAATTATCTCCATTATACATTCAAAGTTTGAGGAAATGACTTGAGGTTTGGTTCATAAACCCACTGGATATTTATAAAATATGTTTGCATGAAAATTTCCATCTCACCAGGCCACTATTCTCTTATTCTAAAGGGAGGAGAACGGCAGTGTGATATTTTCGATCGCTTGAATCATTGTCAGCTTGAATTTTGTCTCCAACAATACTCAGACTTTAAGTACAAGCTGTTTTCCTCAAAGGTGATTTATTTTGACAAATGTCTGTAGGTTTCACTACAGAAAGGTTTAAAGCAAACCATGAGACACATTACTGGATGTTAGGGTCTTTTCTCAAGGGCCATGCCTCCCTTTCATTCACTGTGCATTATAGAACTGAGTCAATTCTGAAACTTATGTGAAGAATTATAATTTTCTACTATAGTGATGCCATTAAACTTTTACTTGCTCTTGACCTTTTTTGGTCACATAAAGCAAGTAGTACCCTGGGCTGCTACTCAATTGTCTCAAATTTATAATCACTACCACCTATTATCCTAAACCATGAAGTTCTGTTAGTAAAAGCTATGAATTGCCATTCTTTTCATGTTCCTCGCTGTTGTAGTTTACTTTGCCTCTGGCTACTAAGTACCATCCCTGGCCTCTGCTATTTGAGCTTTCTAATATCTCTATTGATGCCAGGAACCCAGACACATAGCATAGTAATCATACACATATTACTTTTACTGTTGTTGATACATTCTCTATTGAGAAGGGTGTATCATTTGAGGTCATCTGTAGTATACAACCAACTGTTTTGTTCTCTGCTGTAACATTGTGATGGATTAATGAACGGTCAACTCCTAACACCCAGCTGAACTGAGTCAGCATGGTGCTGGGTGTGGAAGACCCACTTGAGGATGTTGCCAACAGCATAAAAGCAAAATTGGAAGGGAAGATGCTATGCTGTTGATTCTTCTGAAAGAACCTTGTTGCACTGGTTTTCCTGATATAAACTCGCTATTCTCATCACTGGAGAAGCTCAGTCCTTGCTACTGCTGAGGATGGCTGTGGTTCTTTTCAGGAGATCTCTGGTCCTCACCTTAAGCATTGCTTCCTGACTCTAATGCAGATCCATCAGCCTCCTGGCACAGATCCTTCATCCCAATGGCTCAAATTTTCTAGCTTCCACCACTGACCTTCGGGCTTTCCCAGTACAGATCCTTGATACAGACTCGCATAAGACATTGTCATGGGCTCTAGGCCTTAAGTTGGACTCGTGGGGGACACTGCCATGGGCGCAAGGTCTTCAGTTGGATTCATGCAAGACATTGCTGTAGGATCTAGGAAATCAGCTGGATTCTTTGGGTCTCTACTGTGTGGATAGATCTCCCACAATCTTTTGCATTTGACTCTTTGAGTGAATATTATAAAATAATCCTATACATTGTGTGTCCTGTAGTAAATATTTTCCTTTATAATCTCTGACTACAGCAAACATAATTAATTATTTATAATGTGCTATATTCACTACTTTCTCATTGGGGGTACAAAGTAACACACACATCACAAAGAGGAGAAATTTATTTGGCTCATAGCTTCCAGTGGTTCAGTCCAGAGTGGGTGAATTTTAAGCCAGAAGTTGTATGGTCTAAAGGCCTGCTGAAAGACAGTTACTTATTGGCTGGAAGACAGCTGCTCATTGACTGCATGGCACCCAGGAAGGAGAGAGAAGAAAGAGAGAGAAAGAGACAGGAGAGACAGAGAGAGAGAGAGAAAGAGAGAGGCAGAGAGAGATGGAAAGAGACATCCTGCTAAGAGGGAGAGAGAGGAGAGATCTGGGACAAGAATACAGCCTTCCAGCTGGCCACATATCCAGTAAACTACCTCCAATCTCCAATCAGGCCCCACTTCCTAATAGCACATTCAGCTAATGAGCTAATCAATAGATGAGCCCACTGATGAAGACAGTGCCCCCTTGGTCCAATCACCTTGTAAACACGTGACATTTGGGGGACATTTTAAATTTAAAAGATAGCATACGCATGAAAGAATTTTAAATCTTTTTTTTCAATACTTTTCTAAGACTGGTCTACAGATTTACCTCATCGGCTGTTAGTCATTGCTTTTACCAAGCTTCTATGGAAGAAATGGAATGAGACAGGTTGCTATTCTCCCTGCTCTGAGTCCTGAGTCATGGCAAGGTGCTCCCATTTCAATAAACTTTCCCTGTCTGAGGTCCAATATACTCTCAGGCATGTTCTTCTGTTTTTTTACCAGCATATGTGAGCCATGTCTACAGCTCTTTTGATAAATAGGCCCTTTCATTCTGAACCAAAGATAATACTTCTTCACCCAAGCTATTCCTTCCCTGATCAGCTAACATTTTTCTGATAAGACAAAGGTGTTGGTTGGAAGAAATGAAAAAGTTTGTGGACTGACTTAGAGGAAGGGAAGCATCATCTTGTGAAAACTTGGCCTTCAGCTGAAACATTTTTATGATATCCAGATGTTGAGAAGCGACATCGCTCTTCTCTAACAAGAGAGGACCCAGCCCCTCTTCTCCAGAATTTATTTTGGCCATAAGGTTTAGGAAAATCTTATGACTCAAATACTCTCAAGTACATCTGCCCAAATATCCTTACCCCAGGACTCAAAATTCTATTCCTTCCCTGTCAGGATTCTGATTTAACATAGCAAACTTGCCAGCACTAGGAATTCAATTTTGTTTCTCAGCTTTTCTTACTATTGACAGATTTTTTACCACAACCTGTTCTCTGGCTATATGAAGTCATTTTATCTTTAAGTAGTGCTATGGAAATTATTCTTCAAGTTAGCACTTATGTGAAGTTAGGATTTCATTTTCTTCCTTTGTTATTTTAATGGTAATGAAAAATCAATAATAATATTTTCATCCTTCCAGTTATCACTGTCACCTTGTTCAAGTGCAGACACACGCTGCAGCAATCACTGATCTATTTCTACATTTATGAACTCTGAGTTCCTCACCAATGGAAGATTTAATCATTTTGATGGGGCAGCAAGCTAGAAATCGCCGGCTACACATTAATGCGCCAATTCCAAAATCCTATCCTAGGAGCCTAGGAATACTTTGTTGCTAAAAACACTTCTGCTGACTTATCATAAGTTGGGTTCTTCAACAAGCAGACACTGAAACAAGGACTTAATAGAATCAGTTATTTGGGATGTGATTACCGGAAGCAGTTATAAAAGGATAGGAAAATCCAATGAGAAAAAGAAGCCAACAAAGGATACTGACTGAGCACCTGGAGCTCTGTCCTAGTGGAGAAATAAGAGTAACAGTGTAACATGTCTTGATATTATGTAATCTGAGAAATAATGAGCTGGAATATTTTTCTATCATTTATAACCGACCACTCTTTGACTGCAGCTTCTCCTTTGGTTAAGCTGAACGTGTTTTGACTACCTGTCTCAGGTGAAAATGGCCATGAATATCAGAAAAATATTTTAGGTAAAGAGTTGCAGGTGCTTCAGCATGGAAATTATCCAGTCGTTGTGTATGGAAATAATACAAACAGACCATCTCCAGTGTCTGCTACCAACAGACATTTCAAGGTTACAAAATAACCCCTTCTGTATTTGAACTTCCGGTCTCATGTACTATGCAACATTTTCAATGTAAATCAAAGCTACAGCTATTCCATCTTCATCTAGGAAAGTGATCATCATTGTCTTCCAAGAACCTTTCCCTTTTATTTGATAACTCCAGTTTCTGACCCCACCCAAGTAGGAAAATGGAAAATACAGCACTTTAGGAGACTGGAAAGTTCTGTCTACTCTAGAATTGGGATGAGCTTGTATCATAAGTTCTCTAGACTCGGAAACTGTATGAAGTCTGCTCCTCAGCACATGCACACTCTTACAAGTTCCTTGGGAGTTTCTTCCCCTGCAATTCCCTTAGTTCCACATTTTTTTACTTGCGTCTTTTTCATCCTACAAGCTCAAGAAACCCTTGGCTATTGCTTCTGTCTAGAGGTTTATTTAGCTTTCTAGGAGGCCTTGTTAAGCAGTATTTAAGATCCCTCCATTCTGATCTTCTGTAATGTGTGTAGATACTAGCGATAAAAGAATTTTTAAAATTCAGATAGAAAAACCACATTCCTGATCATTTTACTCTGCTCCACACTGAAGACGCAGGTCATGATGTAGCCATGTGCCCTTCCCCCACCACGGAAACAGTGAACCAGCCCAGCTCCTATCTTGAAGATATTTCTGTATGGAATTTCATGGCATGGTTTTTACTAAAATCCCAGTGTCTTGGGATCCTCTGCAGGTCATTTCCCAAGGTAATCTCATGGGATGATTTTTACTAAAATTAATCACATTCAATTTGTAGAACTCTCTTGGTTACTTTTCTCTCATTCCTAAGACAAAATACCTGATGTCCAAAATAAAGGAAGGAAAGGTTTATTTAGCTCACAGTTTGTGGAGATTTCAGTTCATACTTGGCTGGCTCCAAGGCAGAGTGGCACATGGCAGAGGGCAACAGTTCATGGAGGCAGAAAACAGCAAAAGCAGCAAGAGCAAAAGGGAGGAGTGGAAGCAAGCAGCCTCTTTCTCTTACATATGCAAACTATCTACCTCAGGGTGGGTGTAGCACTCAAACCCACAAATCAGTCATAAACTCTATCACCCTGCCCCATGAGTATATGAGGGTTTGGGAGGACATCCAGAACCAAACCATAACAAGAACTGAAAATGATAATGCCATTAGGAACTCAGTTGTTTAGTGTAAGACTGTGGTCACTTCTCAGAGACCTACAGATCATCAGGTTACATAAAGAAGTGAAGTGAGCCGGGGATGTAGCTAGGTGGCACAAGTACCTGCCTGGCAAGCACAAGGTCCTGACTTTGATTCCCAGTACAGAAAGAAAAAAAAAGAAAAAAGTGAAGTATCTAAGTGAGTCTGCAGCAACCCGAAGAACCTATGTTCTACTCAATATAAGAAATCACTGTTTACGCTCAGATAAACTGGTCAGATTCACCAAACAGAATTACAGGATCCCCAATTAAATTTTATTTTATTCTTTTCCAGTTAAATTTTAATTTCAGATAAACAAAAATATTTTTAGTATAAGTCTGTCCCAAATATTGCATTTACTTTTACTTAACATTATTTGTTGTTCACAGAAATTCTAATTTAGCTGGGCTTTTAGTGTTTTGTCAATTCTCGCCCCACCAACTATTCTCATCCACATGTCTTATGAAATAACCTTATTTTTAAAGCTTAGGAACTAATTCAAAACGCCTTAAAAATACATCTGCAGGCCAGATTAGTGTTATCCAGAAGCTAGACTGAAACACATCTACCCCTAGGAGGAACCCTTAAAGGATATATTATGAATCATGTCTTTCTCCTGCCAGCTGATTGTTTTAATTAAAGTGGGGATAGGGGATAGATGGAGGAAGACATGAAGCCACAATACTTGCAGAGAAATTTGGAAAAATGAAGAAAAGCCTACAATAATGCTGATAAAGGAACTCTGGATATCACATGTAAACTCTTTCTTCATAATCTGAGGTAGATACAGACCTGTAGCTTGGAAAAGTCAGGGTATGCCTGCAAATAGTCAGGTCAACATTTAAGAAATAATATTAAGAAAACACAGTTTTCCCTTTATTTAAATCTGACAAGAACCTCTTAGAGAAAATGCTGTAAATAAAAGGTTACACAGGTTAGCATTCACTAGAAAAAAGCTGACAGTAGCTTTGTTTTAAGCCTCTAATTTGTTAATTAACCATGTTTATGTTTCTTTGGTACGAAAATTTAGACAAATTCAGTTGAAAAAACCTCCTATTTATCTATTAGGAAAGAATAATTTCTTCTGAAGATATGTAAGTCCCAACTTTCTAATTAAAATAAAATAATGGCTTTCCAATCTGTTGTGGGGAAGCGGCATTTAGAGAATTACCATGAAGCACTTCACAGAAACAGCATTAAAAGTGATGAATAAAAGTACCTGAACATTTTGCTGCTGCTAAATTGAATTCAGCAGATAGGTGAAAGAGGTTTATTTACTTGGTGCCAAGATTTGATGCATCCGTATAAATTGTTTGACATGTACAATTTTATGAGTCAAAATGTTTTGCCCCTGTAAAATAATTCTAGATGCAGAATTGCCTACTTGTAATTTCCAGAGTTTTATATTCAGCATGTAGAATTCAATTTTTATATTTGCTGGAATAGGACAATGTATACTGTGTAACAAAAAAGCGTAAAGTTCCTAACTACCCTTACTCATGTCTGAGGTTTTAGTTTGGAGCTACATTTCAGACTTTTAGGTGAGTTATTTTAGTAATAAATGACCAAGAATAAAAACTTATTCCATCAGGGAGGATACAAAAAAAAACTTTCACTTTGTTTTTGGCATAACTACTGACCAAGACGATGGAATAAGAACAACTACCAACTCCAGGGCTGGGGATTTAGCTCAGCGGCAACAGCGCCTGCCTGGCATGCGCAAGGTCATGAGTTCGGTTCCCGGTACCGGAGAAAAACCAAAAAAAAAAAAAATAATAATAATAAAGAACAACTACCAACTCCATCAGAATGTATAATTGCTGTTAAAAAATAGCATTTCTATTCCAGTATATCAGAACTACACACAAGCCAGAGGGTGATGCCTGGGGGCAGAAGAAAAAATTAAGATCTGATTCACTTCTTGTAACCATGTCTCTTTATAACATACCTTTAAGGTTACTCCTATCAAGAGAAGGCTGTTTTTCTTCCTTTTCAGTTTGCAGTGGCCTTATGAATTGTTTTGACCAAAAATGCAAAAGTTGTACCAATTCAGAGCCCTAGTTCAAGAGGCATGCACACTTCCAAGATTTTACTTTAGAACTTCATGTCACCATGTGAATAAGCCCTTGGTATCTGCTGGATGAAAATATGGCCCCACCATCCCATTGTTCCCAGTCAAACTTCCAACTGACTACAGATACATAAACAGTCCTGGCAAGACCAGCAGTGGTAGCTCAATGACACATAAAGTCATGACTTCAATAAATGATTATTGTTTTAAAGCATAATTATTTGGTGCAGTTTGTTATGCAGTAATTAATAATAAAACAGTTGTTTTACATTATTATAGAAAAAGAAAAGAACATAAGCTTTTTTTTTCTATTAACAGAAAAGAATACAAATAAGATTCATGCCCCAAGTTAGACAAGATGTCAGTATTATCTTAGAAACATAATCAGTCTTTCTCATTTTTAATTGCTGAAGTTGACAAAAAGGTAACTTTAAAAAGGAATTGCAGGGGGTGATAAAGATTATAGCTTTGCCACATGATAGTAAGAAATAGAGAAATAAACCTGTCACACATAAAATTTGGTGAAAGTTATATTTTCATAAATCTTTTCACCATAGGTGAATGGAAACCACGATGAAGCAGCTCTAAGCAAGATTTAATATTAAGCACTTGGCTTTCCTTGCTTTCCTGCGAGCCTGTCCAAGGCGTAGGCTCCTTGTCTGGAAATGGACAGCAGAGTCATAGTAAGTGAACTTCTGTGAGTCATTAATCCCTACTAAAGCCTGTAATGGCAGATGAAGCCGGTAATCCTCAAAGGATAAGACAAGATCACAGCCAAGAACACCTGGATCAATCTCAAATAGATAACGACTGCAGTCTCAGGCATCTCACTCTTGGTTGCATTAATTTCATCCTTATTAAGGATTAATTTAATACCTTATTGGGAGAAGACTTTAGTGATTCTGACCTTCTTGAGTACTCCCCTCCCTTCTTCTGATAACCAAATAAATATGGTCACTTAGAGAAGGTCTTGGTCTTAGCTCTGAAAGAATCTCTACTGTGAGAAGGCTTTGATTCTCCTAGAACCCTGAAATCATTCCATTTGCCTCTTTTTATTTAGCCTTCACTGCACACTCTTGAGAGATCACAAACCTGATCAGACCACAAAAATTAGGGTATATTATTAACCCGATAACAGGTCCCAATATACTTTGAAAATCTTCTGAAATTGAAATGGACCTAATAAAAAGATATTTCTTATTAAGTATATATACAAAGTGTCATTTTAAATTATTGCTACAGGAAGAAATTGACCTTTTTCTTTCTTTAAATGGAAATATTTTGCTTCTTAAAAGACTTTGATTTAAGTGCCATTGATTTTCAATAAATGATAACATGAATGCTGGCATTGACTACTCTTAGTAATATATGTTTTGTTGTAGAAAACCAACAATGTACAGAAGTAGAGATGAAATGTTGTAGCTGCGGGGTGAATAGTACATATTGTTGAGGATAACGAGAAGCTTGAGCTTCAGTAAAGATCATGCTGACTATTATTTCAGAAGAACTACGTATAAGTTGGATGTTAATGATTTACAATGGCTGGAATTCTGACAAGATGGCCAAATGGAATGAGTGGGTTTTTGGCTGGTTGCTGTAACATTAGCCATGTGGAAACTGCACGGGTAAGACAGAAACAGAGAATTGGGAAACTAGAATTAAAAGGCTAAGCATCCCAGTGAAACTGATGTTAATAGAACAAGACTGTCCTGAACTAGTGTACCTGTTGGGGGATTGGGAAAATCCTATGGGCAAGTGGCCCTACATTATCAAGGGAGCAGCTGGGGTGCAGTATTTAAGTTCTGTTCTTGCTTATCTCCCTACAACCCTTTGAGATAATCATAGTCTGTGCCGCTCATAAGTATCAGCAGCAAGAGTACAGTCAGCAGAGAAGCATCAGGCAACTGCAAAGCCCTTAGGATGAAGAGCACAGGTTCAGGTTGACATGCCTAATCAACCCACTACTGCTTCTGCAAGTGAAAAGAAAATAAATTAAAAGTTTTCATGACAATCCCAGCCATGTGAGCTGCCTAAATCTTTGGTAGTAAACAGGGGCTGTTCTAAGTTCCAAGGTGTTTGGAGGTTTGGACTCAGAAAAGCAATTATTATTAGGTATTTCTTCTGGAGTGTTTCATTGGGCATCATCTACACAAAACAAATTTTGTCTCCTCCTTAAACATCTATTGTTTTCTTTTAGTTTCTATTTTTTTGTTATTTATCTATTCTTTTCTTTTTTATTCTGAACTATCTTCTGTACAACTCTCTGAGCCAGAAATGTAAGAGCTATCCCAGAGACTTATATCATTTGCTGTTAACTCATGCCACTTTTCCCTGCTAAATGTACATTCCTTCCAACCCCCCATGATTAATACCTTCAGTGTAAAATTTTAATTTATGTAGTGCCATATATAACTCACAGGGTCTCATACATAACTCATATAGTGCCATATATAATTTTGATACCAGGTCATGATTAGCCCTGACTCTGCTCACCGGAAAAAGCTTCCAAAAACAAAATCTGATCACATAGCAGGATAAAACCCTGAAAATGCTCCTATTCATCATCTTTCTAGGTTTTATGTCCAACCATAAACCATCCCACACAGGTGAGAATCTACAATATTTTAAAAGACATACAGAAAAGGAGAATTGATTGTGCTGTGCTTATCTGTTTCCTAAAATTTATTTTTTCCTTATTAAAATATGCCTTTCTAAAGATCTCCCTACCATCACAACTTATAATGTGATGAATTTCATTGAATAATTCAGAATTGGCCAGTATGAGTGTTAATAATTTGTTAATTTTCCTAATTTTGTACTATATATCTACCCTCTCTCAATTTCAAAGACCAGACACTGTTCAGGAAAAGAACTAAAAAAATGTTTGAGGAACTTTTGTTCCTCAACTTTATCAATTTTTTTTTTTTACTTTCACTGTCAGTGGTGACTGCTGAGTCACCAAAAGCAATGCCCAGTTCTCTAAATAAGACTAAGCTTCTCCTTACATTGAAGATAACTATATAGAAAAGAATTCATCTTAATGCTGCCAACTCATCTCTTAGTTTTCCTAAAAAAATCTGTTGTGTTGGCGTAGGTATATATGTATGCTAAGCATAGGATAACACCCATGACTGTTATAAGTACAAAGGCAAATATAAAGTTCTTATTCATTTTTAATCTTCCCAGAGTCTTACAGTGAAAGTGTTAAGAAGTAAATTACACCTTCTTGTAAAGAATTCCCCAGATTTTCATCTCTCCCTTTTAACCTGAGAATTCCTTACCTATGACCCCTTTTCTAGAGTCTATATACTCCCATATTTCCTCATTTGAGTTAAGAAACCTTACTTCTAATCATCAGTAAAATAGAACTTTGCTCTTTGTGTTCATATCACTCCCATCCCACAGACACACTTCAATATCTGTGGGAAGTAACAAGCTCGAGCTCTGAAGCTCTAGGAAAACAGAAAGGGGGGTGAGTGGTGGTAAAGGGAAGGTTAAGGCCCCCTAAGATCTGTGCTGTAGTTGGAGACTGGATCCTCCAGTTTAGAATCTTTTTTCTGGGTCTCACTACATGAGGTGAAATTTCACTGAGTTCTTTGGCTGTTCAACCCATTAGATCAAATATAACTACCCTTTGAGGCAAACCTAATTTGGATGCTGACATTATTTATATCAAGGCATGTTTCCTTTTCTTCAGAAATAATTAGCCCCCCAGCTGCACACTTGCACATTGGGATTCTTTTCTAGTCCTGGTCTCGTCCAAGCAATATAAAAAGGGAAGTGCATTACCTACAACACTTTCTCTTTTTAGAAATGCTCAAGATTGAGCATTCTAGGAAGAATTCCATTAAATTTATCAATTATCCTCAATCTTGATCATGTAGAATTAGGGGATGAAAACAAAACAAGACCAAAAAAAAAAAAAAAAAACAAATGGAAGAAAAGAATATCTAATTGTTCTAACACACTTACTTTGGCCTTACTTTTTCTAGGCTTTTGTGCCTATCCAATAACCTCTCATTTCCCATTAACCATTTCTCATTCTCATCAGAATATTTTCCAGCAGTGTTTGTGGCTGCAGCACTTACCCTGAGATAACTGGCAAATTACAGTCCAAACCTTATCCTCAAACTTTGCCATGAAATATTTTGCTTTCATTGTATTTTTGCATCTCTCTAATATATTGTTAGTATTTATTTGGAAAATTATATCAATTTATTTCCAGGGGAAGAAAAAAAGAACATCACCAAAAACAAAGGTCAATCCAGTAGTTTCAGGGCAATTTTAGCAACAAAAGACATCATTCTATTTTTAGCATTGTCTTTAGTGGTAATATTTCCATCCATAAAATATTGTAATTCTCCATTACTAAAAAATTAAATGAACACTGGGAGTCAGTTGCAGTTGTTTTTTTTTTTTTTTTATTGTTCCTAAATAGGAAATGGATTGGTGAAGTCTTAAAGGTCAAAGTCTAACTTAATGTCTGCTGTATATGTATCTCTAAACATGTGTTGTCATACTATACAGACACATTACTAAATAAACACAGTTTAAATCCATTGCACCTCATCGTGATTGGTAACTAACAATGTTTTGCATTGATAATTACAAAGAAAACAAGTTTTTAAGTGTTCTCACCACACAAAAGGTTAAATTGCTCAATTTATACATTCCACAATGTACATCTATTTTTTTAAAACATCATATATACAAATCATATTTGTCAATGAAAATAGTTCTAACTTAAAGAAATAGAGTAAATACATCTTCTTGTAGAAAAAGCTCCAATGCATTCATCACATATTTTGCCTACCATACTTGTTTTCAAACCAGAGAAATGGGTCAGAATTTTTGGTGAAATATTGAAAGCAACATTTTGGATATGATTGCAAAACAAAATCTTGGCACAAATGCCCCTGAACAATGCTATAAGTAAGTGAATTTCGAAAAGATTTATATAAAAACAAGAGAAGAAAGATCTATGTGTGAAGCCAGGCTTGTGCAGAAGCTCCTCTAAGCCCGACTGTTGGGCCCCCTGAGCACCCTGAGGGAGAAGGCAGATACTTGCTCTTCTCTCACTTCCAGTTCTTTTCCTGTATTCTTCGCTCCTAAAGCTACAGTGACATAAAAAGATAGTTTTGAGTTTGGCAATTAACTCTTATTAGCTGACATTCTGACATGTATATTTTTCCAGTAAATACTTTTATTTGCAGTAATTTTCACTTTTCCCTAAGGATTTATAAGCACCAACCACTGAATAATGGTACAAACATGGTCAGCCAAGCACAGTGGCACACACCTGTATTCCCACCACTCTGGAGGGAGCCTGAGGCAGGAGAACTGGTGTTAATTCCAGGCCAGCCTGGGCTACCTAGTTAATTACAGACCATTCTAAACTCCATAGTGAGACCCTGCCTCAACATAAAAGCATATTAGGCATTGTAAGGATTTCGGATGGATAATCTCGGTGCCAAACATGAGGAATGCACAAAAAGATGTCAGAAAAATACAAGAAAACGCCATTAAGCATTCAGAAATTTACACAAGAAACAGGAAGCTAATCAAGCAGGAAGGAGAAATGCTCTCCTCAGACTGCAACTAAATGTTGGTGGAACAGCACCAGGCAGAGCCAAGTAACCATGGAAATGCAGCTTCTTCTGCCCTCAGCTCCATCTCTCACTCCCAGAAACGTCTCTCCATCTCTATTCCTGGAAATATGTGCATGACATATTGACTCAAGACCACAACAATAGTCTTCAGTGAACAAGAAGTACATTCAAAATGTGCAAAAATTAAAATCATACTTAAGTACTGTTTCTTCAACTCTATTGAGCTATGGGGGTTTTTGTTTGTTTTTGGTTTGGTTTGGTTTGGTTTAGTTTGGTTTGGTTTGGTGCAGTTTGGTTTGGTTTTGATGTAGTGAAGCATAGAAAAAATTTAGGATGAACAATGACATATGGTTTACTTTATGATCATACAGATGACCTACAGTCCTACAACATGCTGTACTCCTACATTCTGGCCATGTGCTGACTTCATGGCAAATCTAATACTATGTGTGCATTTGTCATCATGATATCTGGGATTAAGTACTCATGGTCAAATAAACTGACCGAACAGTCCAGGGAGTTCTTCATGTCACCATCCAGTACTGTGGAGGTTAGAGGGATGAGGACAACCAGGAAATTTTATAGTTTATAAAACAAAAGAGAAAACAGCTGTAAAAGATGGGATCCAAATAGACAAATTTGTCTGAGGAGGAAAACAGATGTTGCTCTAATTTATTTCCTATTTCTTCCTGTCAGTGACGTAACTCTCTGCACTCAGATATTAAGTCCAGATGGTTTAGCCAAAGAAGACCTGTGGCCAAAAGGCTTATTTCAACAAATTTGGTAAAAGTCTATTAATTTTTACTACTATATTCTAGTTCTTCATTTGCATGACTTTTGATTCATAAATTAAGTTGTTTGTCTACTTGTTCATTTATAATATATGTGTGTGTATCCCTCAAAACATTTGTATCTGGACAAATTCCAGTAAGAAATTATTTTGAGAGATTATCAAAATCATCTCCAGGCACTGCATATTGTCTCTGGCAATGTTTAGAGGGAAATGATTAGACTGCAGTGTGCGTAGCACATTACTTAATCTAATATTTTAGGGGGTTAGCAATAAGGTGACTTATCAGACAAAAGAATGTTTGAACATAAACATTGTGATGTCTATTCAGCTCAAGAAGTTTGCAAACAGCAAAATAAAAATAGGGAAGTAAACAAAAGCAGCATAGTTCTAGAAAATCAGCAAAACAAAATGTGAAATTTCAGAAATCAACAAACTAGATGTCTAACACAATCAAACAAGCAAAACAAAGGTAATCAAATAACCAAACTCAGACAGAAGAATAGATGAGCTCAAGGGTGCAGAAGAATGGTGGTTTCTGAGGGCTGAAAAAAAACGGAAGAATGAAGGAAGGTGAGCCACAGAATACAGAGTGTAACCATGTAAGTAGACACGACACACTTGTTAATTATTTGGAATGTGGTAAACATTTCTCAATGTATATCAGCATTTCAAGGTGTACATCTTTCTCTTTCTCCTTTTTTCCCCCGTACCAAGAATCCAACTCACGACCTTGCCCTTGCCAGGCAGGCGCTGTGCCGCTGAGCAAAATCCCCAGCCCCCAAGTTGTACATCTTAAATATATACAGCTTTACATATCAAAAAATAGTCATATCCCATGATAGCTAACATAGTTGTACTGTCAACTTTTATTGCTTTAATGAAAGGAGAAGTTAATGTTTAATTGTTTGATCAATCTTCTATGTCCATATTTGTGTATCTGAGTAACCAATTTGAAGATATCAATATGTAATACAACAACCATTGTTAATTTCCTATCACCTTGTCTGAAATTCTGTATTGCTTTTATTGTTTTTGTGTTATTTTGTAAATGTATGTACATTTGCTAATATGTTTTTGTTTTTATTTTTAAAATTAGAAAAACAAAAAATAGTCACAAAATAAAATACTTAAATATAAAAAGTCTATATACATATAGTGATAGAAATGTAATTATGAAAAGTTATTTTAAAATAAATGAGAAAATTTGGATTAAATGGATTCTTTGTGGCAAAATAGATGCAAAAACTGGCTGAAGAAGAAAAAAATTAAACATGCTAACAACATTTGAAACATGTTGAAATACTAATCCAGGGCCTTCTTACAAAAGTCTAATTCTTGATCATGTTTCTTGTGAGCTCTGAACTGCACCCTTATTACCACTCACCAGGCTAATAATTAACTAATGCAAGTAATTTCAACCTGCTTTGGTGAAGCATATGAACTCCATTTTAAGACAGTGTTATGAATAAAACAATTGAAAATGAATATAAAATATCTCTAAATTGACAAATTAACAGATTATATATATATATATATATATATATACAATTCACAACTGGGAAAAGTATTAAAATTCTATTTTAGTTTAATGAAAGTAAGTGTGAACACTTTATTTCCTATACAAATTTTGGGTACTTTGAATTCTATCGGTGGAATCCTTGGTTTACAGACACTAGCTTAAGAATAACAAAAAATATATATATATATATATAAGTATAGCTGGGATAATTGTACTGCTGTAGTCTATTGGTTTCTTGAAAGAAGCAGTTAATGCTTAATTTTTTTTCTTGACCAATTTTGCATGCTTACATCTGGTAATATGATCAGCTAATTTGAAGACAACAATATGCAATATAACAACCCTTTTTGAATTCCTTCCATCTTGTTTAGTGAAGCTATGTGTTGTTTCTAATGTTTGTTTTTATTATTTTTTATTCTCTTTAATTGTTCAATAAATCTTGCATTCTTACATCTGTTACTCTGAGCAGCTTTCTTAACGATAACAACCATTGTTAATTTCCTGTCATTTTGTTTTGAAAGTCTGTGTTGTTTTTATTGTTTTGTGTTGTTTTGTCGTTTTTTTTTTTTTGTTTTTTTTTCCGGTACCAGGAATTGAACTCACGACTTTGTGCTTGACAGGCAGGCGCTGTGCCGCTGAGCTAAATCCCCAGCTCCTTGTTTTTGTCTTTGTTGCTGTTATTTTGTTATTGTTTTTTTTCTCTCTAAAATGAAAAAGAATACCAAAGGAAATTTAACCCTTTGTACCTCAATTTCCTTATCTGTAAAATGGGAATAACAGTCGTACTTGGCAAGATATACCGTTCAAAAAAGTGAAAAATGTATTAGAAGAAAGAACTACATAAATATTTGTTGCTTTTATTGATGTTATGAATCATTCAATGGATAGTTAATTCCTACATAATAAAATTTGTTCCAGAAAACAATAAAAGATAATACCAAGCTGATTTAATGAAGGTAGTACAATTACCCAAAATCAAATAAAACAAAATATACAAAAGCAATCACTGGCAAGAACTCTATGATAGATCTATTCACAAATAATGTATCATCCTTAGAGATTTCTGTGTCAACTTTAGAAAATGCATCAGTGATATTCACATTAATAGACTCTAAGAAAGCAATTATATCATCTCCAAAGATGCACACACAGAAAAAAAGTAATTTTCAAAGTTCAATACTTTCTTAGAAGAAAGCAAAGAATACAGGTGAAATTCCTTCATTCAGCAAGGGCTACAATTCAAAGTACAGTAAAAGTTATACTTAATGGAGAATATGTACATAAAAATCCTTTAAGGTCTAGAGTTAGCATGAAAATCGACTACACTAGTATTGTTTTTCACAGTCTTGCCGGTATAGGAAGCACATTAAAATGAATAAAGTTACAATGATTCCTAAGAAAGAGTTTATCTAGATAAAAAACAATCAACAAAATGCATAGAAAAACCATTAGTATCGATGAGAAATTTTAGCATGCTTGTTGAAATCAGGATAATCAATTGAAATCAATTTTTCTGTGCAAAAAATAACCAAGTATAAAAAATAATAAAAATACAAGTAGTTTTTACTGAGCATAACAAGAACTGAGAATGATACTAGCAAAAAATTAAAAACACCTAAAATAATTCATCTATAATATCAAAGCCTTTATAAAAATATGAACAAAGGTCAGTGGAGAGATTCTATGGTTTTGGGTGGCAATAATTAATTTTATAGAAATATAATTCTAATTGATAACTTTACTCCAATCATAATTCCAATTGGCTTTAAAAAGAATTTCAGTGGTGTAGGCTAACATTTCTACAAAGCTACCAAAATCCATGAGTGTCTAAGTATAGATTTTGAAAATAAAAAAGCAGCTTGAAAAAGGACCAGATTTTAGACAAATTTTAAAACACTAGTATAAAAACAGCATAATAGAAGTAAAAGAACAGATTTTTTAAAGTTAGCAAAATTAAATGTAAAGCCTTAAGTAGCCTTGTGGATGTATGGGTAAGTTAAATTGTATAAAGGTGGCTCCACAAATAAATTGGCCAAACAGGGTATTACACATAATATCAGAAAACTAGATTTTATATGAAGAAAATAAACCTTAATTTATAGTTTCAATTCATTTACAATAGCAAGCTTTAAGTAGAGTCGTTAATGTAGCCCACTGGCCATGGTGGGAGAAGTCTGTGAGTGGTTGAGGCAGGAGGAGTGAAAATCCAACCTCAGCCTGGACAGCTCAGTAAAAGCCCATCTCAAAACAAAGAGTAAAAATAAAGGGAACCAAGGGGGCGGGGATGTAGCTTAGTGTGAAAGTCCTGAGTTTACTTCTCAGTACCAAAAAAAAAAAAAAAAGAAAAGAAGCTAAGAAAAAGACTTCTTAAATCCACAAAAGCACAAATCACAAGGTGAATTTCTGCCCCACAAAGAAGTTGATTACACAAGGAGAGTAGATTCACTGTGAAAAGGACAAGGAATTTCTGCTTTCTCATAGGATACAGACGGTCATGGATACCAGCAAAGCATATTGTGCACGTCGAAACCTCTCCCCGACAACTGTGAAATTAGAGGTACAGGGGGTGACAGGGGGATGAAAATGATACTTAGGTACATGTACAATTAAAAAATCAGGAAAAAAACTGGAAAACAAAACAGGGGAAAAAGGTAGGCTCATACAGTTAACAACGAGAGTGATGCTTATTTACACATTTTGCTTTTGATCTGTTTGTCTTTGAATATGATTTGTCCATAAATATTATATCCATGTCACAGTTTGATAGTAGCTGTTATGCTTCCAAAAGATGTATGATATTATGACCTAAAAATAAAATGAATAAATGAAAAAAGATTTAGAAGGCCAGGAGAAGTCAATATCCTTGCTATAAAACAAGATAAAAAAAACCAATTTAAAAATATTTTGAAAAAAATCTGGGAGTTGCAGAAGCAAAATGGAAAATGCATTTCCTGAATTGCCTCACTTTCTGCCGAGGGCTCTTGTGAACCTGCCTGTGTGTGGAGGATTGAGCGTGGCCTACAGAGACTCTTTACTTGAGAAAAGAAAATCACAGAAATTTTCGATAGTGGAAACCAGAAAGCTTATCCAGGAACTTCTAAAAGACGCCATAAAACCTTTTGCCACTTGGTGGAAGTGGGAGACTGAATGCATTGGAGCAAGAGGGTCCATTTCCAGCTGTGAGTCAGTATTGCCTCTCAGTACTTGCAGGTATTGATGCAAGTGAGAAGGAGGCTGAGGGCTGTTTTCAAAACCTCTGACAGGAAAAAGTGAATTTACCATGATCTTTCAAGTCCTTGGAGGCAGAACTTCCCAGCTTTTTGGTCAAAACCCAGCAGGCTTATTTTCTACAAGTCAAAGATACACTGACTGTTTCTTAACTGTATTAACAGCTCTGACTTGCCATAAGAACATTATTATTATTACTATTATTATTATTATTACTATTGGGGTAGTACTAGGAATTGAACCCAGAGCCTTCACACTGAGCCCTTTTTTAATTTTGTTTAATTTTTTGTTTTTTGGGACTGTTTCTTTTTTTTCTTTTTTTTTTTTTTTTGGGTTTTCTCCGGTACCGGGAACCGAACTCATGACCTTGCGCTTGCCAGGCAGGCGCTTTGCCGCTGAGCTAAATTCCCAGCCCCTGGGACTGTTTCTTACTCAGTTACCAAATTGCTCAGATTAGGCTCGAATTTGCAATCCTCCTGCCTCAGCCCCACAGAGCGCTGGGATTACAGGCATAGGCCACCATGCCCTGCCTAAGAGAAGAACAGAAGAACTCTCCCAGGAGGAAGACATCTCTTTTACACATGATGCTGCATAGGAAAGAAAAACATTCACTAGAAACAAAAGGCAGTAAGAAAATGAGACTCCACTCCAAAGAAAAACTAAACAATAGAAGCAGCTCCATATAATTCAGATATTGCATATTAAAATTAGAAAAGAGATATATGTGCATATGTATATATATGTAAATGCATATGTATTCTATAGAGAGATAACATTTTAAATGGGCAAAATATGTGAATGTCAACAAATAATTGAATTAATTTTAAGAAATGTGAGCATCATGTTGCTAAAAAGGAATCTCTAAAATTAATTGTATAGATTATTGAAACTGTATTAGTCTAAAAGCAGACAAAGATAGTACAAGACAACATTATGAAAAATAATAGAAAACAACTGAAGTGCAGAGACATGAAAAGAATGGAAGGCACAGAACAAAAAACAGTTAAGTGAGGAAAGATGGAAACTTAAGCTCTATGCAGGTGGAATTTTAGTAGGAAAAGAATAAAAAGAATAGAGTCTATGTGGGAGTGATAATGCAGAATTTTCACAGTTCATGTAAGGCATCAACTGATACATAAAAGAAACTAACAAACACCACACAGTGTAAATACAAAGGAGTCTGATCCATAAGATCAAACTCAAAATGCTTCACATGAAGACAAAGAAAAAACATAAATAAGCATAATCATGTAAAAAGATGCACTGGGCTGGAGATTTAGCTCAGTGGCACAGTGCCTGCCTGGCAAGCGTGAGGTCATGAGTTAGACTCCTGGTACCGGAAAACAAAACAAAACAAAACAAAAAGATGCACTACATAAAAGCGAGTACAGTAACAGTGAAGGAAATGCTTTAAAGTGCTGGGGAAAAAATCCAGGTGGATTCAAATAAACTGATATGGGACTTGAATATGCCAAGATAGCTTCAAATTAAAAAGAAAACAATATAAATAAAGGAAAGTAACAAAGGTGAAACTTAAGTGTTAACAAATAGAAGTATTTTAACATATTTATTGCCTTATGCTCACTAGATTTGCAAAAATTACAAGACTGGGTAACAGCAAAGTTGTAAAGATATAAATATGCTAAATTTCCTCCTCTGCTTGATTAGGCAGAGGAATGTATAAGAACTTTTGGAAAAATGCCTGTCAAAATTTAATTTAAAGTAAAAATATTTCTATATCTGTGTCATCTTTATATTAGGTGTATACTGCAGAAATTCTCACAAAAGTCTATACTGCACATGTACACATATGTTCACTGTAGTATTAGCTTAGCTGGGAATGGGAATAGAAAGCCTTGTTTCTACCTCTGGCAGTTTATAAGCCAGTGTGGTAGAATTATGCCCTAAAATATTATACACAATCTAGAAGTAACAGAACCATATACCAAGCCAAGTTCATGCCGATAGTCCCAGCTGTTTGGGAGCCTGAGACAGGAGGATCACATGACTTCAGAAGTCCAGACCAGCCTGGGCAATATAGCGATCCAAATATTAAGAAAAGAACCATATGTGATGGATAGATGTTAAAAACAGAATATTCAGTTACCAAGGCATGAAACACCAAGTAAACAAAACATATTTTTAGAAAAAATCCCAAGCAGAAATACCTCACATTTGCAAGAAATTGTGTGAAAGATGACACGAGTGAAAAATAGAGAAAGTACAGGCATAGTCGCAAGTTCAATGATGGATATGTTCTACAACATAAAACATGTAATACGGAAATCAAATCCTCAGTATCAGAGTAAGGCCCAAACTTAAAGAAAATAATGGGAATGAGGAAGGAAGAAGGGAAGAGAAATGAAAGATAGAGAGGAAAGGGAATGAAACGGAAGGAAAGAGAAGAAGAAAGGACAGGTAGGAAAAAAACAAAGGAAAGCAAAATGTTCCATTTGATTTGAAAATGTATCAGTAGTGACTGATAGAGCTATGAGATAGATTTATTTTATTAATTGTACTTACTGATATTTTCCCAATTTTTTCAATATGTATTGTATTCATAAAAATGAAAAATTAATCTTAAGTGAATAGACTTTAACCAGTAAATACTGTTTTCATGGAAGCTCTAATACATCTCAGTGTACCGTAATTTGTTCAAAATTATGACACACTCAGTTCCCTCAACACTAAGCCTCATAAGTTACCATTGGATAATGGCAAATTACTTAACTTTGGAAAAGAATTGCCCAAAAGAGTCATCAAGATCAAATAAAAAATTGAAGTAATGATATAATCTTTCCATCCCTTCTTCCAAATGTAAATATAGAAACTCTTTTAAAATACAACTTTAATCTCATCAACCATCAGAGAAACAAAGCTGGAGAATCAGTACTGTACTTTTTACTCCATTCAGTTGGCCAAAAGTTGAGTAAGATCACTTGCTGGAGAAGTGACACAATTGGAACAATCATGGTGGAGCAACTAGAACAACTCATCATTGCACATGCCACGGCCCGCAGTCCCACGTAAGGACATTAAGCTTGCAGTGTGTGCACAAAGTATGAAGCTATCAACCACTGCATTGTTTGTCACAGCACAGAGCTGAAAAGAACCTAAATGTTCCTCAGTAGGAGGATGAATAAATAAAATCTTACTTGTTGTTACAAAGGAATGTCAGTTATCTCTGGGAGGGAGCTAAAACCTCAAAAGCTACTTGTTCAGTTAGTAGACAAAAATTCAAAACCACATGTACGGTATGCCAGTCATGTAAAATTTTAAATACTCCCATAACACACTGCCATACCTTATTTAATGATGTTTTTATAACTAAACACACTTAAAAGGGAAGGCTGTCCTTGAGAAGAAAAACCTGTGGTTAGAAATGTGAGTTATAAATGAGATTCTGGCTACATCCCCAGTGCTTCATTTTGAGAAGGGTAAAAAGAAAATTAGCAGAGAAAATGACAAAATGATAACAGCTGTCTGGAAAGATGGCAGTAGAAGTGATGGTGAGTGTTTTTTAATTTTTGCAAATCCTCACATAAAAACGGATGGAGCAACTAGGTAGCAAAACCAACAGCCAGTGGAAACCATCTATAACAAATTTAGGTGGCAAGATGTCTTCGCAAACCCCTTAATACATAAGAGGGTTTGGACCAACTGCCAACAGCCAAGAGATCCCCATGATATTATAATCATGACAGCAATAAAGTACAAGCTATAAAACTCTAAAAAGAAAATCATAAGAAAATTATTTCTCTACATGCTAGCCCAGTAGCAACTTATGGTTGGAGAAACAGGCTCTGTGACTGGAATGAAAATATGAAGGGGTTTGTGGGTTGACAGGTAACTTATATTTCTTACCTGGGTCATTTTTGATTTATAATTTCAAAAATTAATGATGACCTTTGTACATGGGTGGTTGGAATGTAGGTGGCTGTCACATTATTCTCTGTACTTTCTTGTTGCATTAAAACTTCTCCAAAATTACAATAAAATTAATGATCATCTTTATACATGGGTAGAATGTAGGTGGTTGTCACATTATTCTCTGTACTTTCTTGTTGCAGTAAAACTTCTCCAAAATTACAATAAAATGTGTTCATGGATAAACACAATGATGCCAAAAACCTAATAAAAATATTTTCCTTAAAGCCTAATGCTATAATCCAGAAAGCCTTCTTCTTCTTCATTTCCCAAAGATTCAGAAGTAAGCTCTGAGCTACTTTGAAAACTATATGATAACATAATCAAGTAAGAAACATAGAGTGCTATATTAAGAAATAGTATTCATTCAAAATTTTGGAGTGTCTCAAATTTTATGCTAAACTATCAGTAGTTTTTTATTCATTTATAAATGATTAACAAAAAAAGATACCATGCAAAAAATTTTGTGTATTAACTGCTATTATACTAAAAGTGATAGGTTTTATGATTATCTAAACCATGAAGCCGTGTCCCAGTAATGATAATAAAATTTATGCTAAATGTGTTCATTATGTTTTATAGTTTAAACATTAATTTCATATATATTACTATATTCAGTCTTTGAAACACCACTCAGAATTAGTTCAGATGCATTTAGTACTAATTTTTTAATTGTGTAACCTGGGAGGATAATTACTTTGCCTGAAATTACATAGTAACAGCATAGAAAATAAAATTCCAACTTCTGTGTTGTTTCTCTGTCTAGTGTTCTTACTATTCATCTGGAAGCATTGATTTTTCATTATTTGAATCTTAGTTCAGCATATCCAGCAAATAAACTCATGGATAAACCTCATTAACTTAACGTTCTGTGTTAATTAAACCAAGAGAAAAGCATGAAAAGACACTGAATTCTATCTGAAAAACAAAGAAGTCTTCTGTTTTCAAACTCATCAAAGAGCAGTAGGCAGCCAAAGTAAGCTAAAGTAATAACAGGAATAAAAAGCCTGTTTGTCGTGTAACAACCCCCACATTATTTCAGGCTTGAAACTGAGATGCAGATTTGCTTATAAATTAGGATTGCAGGCTAGTTGGGATTAGGATATTAATAAAAACATGGACATAGATAATTGAAAATTCTACTTGGCTAGTAATAAAATGTTTAAACATTCTAGATTTCAGTACTTTGTCATGCAATCTCTGGGTATTCACTATTGACCTACTATCTCAAAACATATGTAAATACCCTTTAATATATAAGTACCTTTAAACAGGTAAGCAAGCTTGTTAACCAGGCTATTATTTTTTGAGTGTTTATTTCAGGAATGCTATGAAAACAAAGGCAAGGACGTGAACATGACTTATGACACCTCTGTTTTGTGATCTCTCTCAATTTTAGTTGCTGTTGTTTTAAAACATCAATCATCTATGAAGTATTTCTTGAGAGGCAATGGAGTTTATTGCTGCAATGTTTCTACAGTGATTTACAAAACAAATATCACTGCATATCTACTGACTGTTCACAAGGAACTCAAGAAAGGAAATCGGTTTGAAAACACTGATTTGCCTTTACAGTCAAATATTGAAAAAGGTAACGTGTATGTGAATATAAATTTGAGCTGTGGTTCTTTGGTCTTGGTAAATTAACAGTCTAAGAAGAGGAAAACAGAACATCAAATAACCATAATATAGGTGTATTTTTACCTGTCATTTAAAACATAATCTTTCCTCTTTGTGCAATCCACAATGCTAAAAGAATTCAAACTCTTGAAGGACTGATTGAGTCTACATAGCCGTAGTGGAAATTAGAGAAGATGTACTAGAAATTTAAAATTTCAGCTGATACTGAATTTCATGTTAGCTCCTACAAGCAATTTCAAACCAGCATGCCATGATCAGAGCCTGGAAAGAGAAAGGGGGAGAGATGACAAGAGGATGGTCAGTGGGTGCAAAGTTACAGATAGGTAGGAAGAGTAGATTCTAGCATTCTATTGCACAGTTCTATTGCACATCTGTATTTAAAAATGTATTGCAAAATACCTAAAATAAATGACTCTATTCTCACCACAAAGAAATAATTGTAAATTGATGAATATGTCAATGTCCTCATTTGATTATTACATAATATATGTGTACGAAAACTTGACACTCTACCCCCCAAATTTGTAGTTATTGTGTACCACATCAAAAAATAAAGCTTGAAACAGAAAGAAAGAAAGAAAGAAAGAAAGAAAGAAAGAAAGAAAGAAAGAAAGAAAAAAGAAAGCCAATATTACCTCCTAACAACTAAAAATATTTGCTGTTTCTAACACATTTTATGTCAGTGTCATTTTGTAAAATGAGAATCCTTCATCTGAAACGCTTGGGATAAAAAGTGCTATAGACTTTGAAGATTTTCAGATTTTGAAATATTTCCATAGACTTTGCTAGTTACATATCCCTAATATGGGGGGAAAAAAACCCAAATTTGAAATGCTCCAAAACTGGAAAGTCCTTGTGTGTCACCTGGGTGATTAAAAAAGGCTTCAGATTTCAGCACATTTTGAATTTAGGATTTTCTGATTAGATACACTCAATCTACAAGAGAATTTAACTCAGTCAATTTGGCAAGAGGAAAGTAATTTCAAGACATATGATGATATTTAATCTGAGGCAATCAGAGGGACAAATCTTGGGAAAGGCAGGAATCAAAAAAGATCTTGAGGCTACAACACAAAAATTCATAATCAGATCCTCCCAAATGCTATTGTTAGCAAAAAAGGAGGTCAGGTTATGTTAACAGCATGATGTATAAAATATATTGCAAATAGACACAAGTCGTACAATTGATCACTAAACAAATAATTAGAAAACAAATCCAACACAGATGAAGAAATAAAACAGTACAGATGAGAGGACGACCAAGACGTTATGCGCATATACAAGTCCACAAAAGCAAAACTCTTCAGTCTGTATAACCAATATGCAGTAATAAAAACGTGGAGGAAGGTAAATAAATAAGGTCATGGAAGAAAAAAGCTCAAAAAGAGAAGAAACGGGACATTATGAGTACTGTAGAAATCTTCAAATGTTGAGTGTGACCTTTTCTAAAAGATAATTTTCTTGCTATTTTCAAATTTACTTAAAGTTGAAAAAGTTCAAACTATTGTTTATTCTTTATCATTATAATAAAGTTCAAATTTTAGGAATGTGAGGAAGGAAGAGAGAATTGGAGGGGAGGAAGAGATTGAGGGGAATATGGGAGATGAAAAAGTGGATGGATGGATTTGGGTTCTCTTAGTTTGGGAAATATCCCCACTCTTGACTGACACCCCAGTAAAGAACAGACTGACTCAAGAGAGGAAAAAGTACCTAGAGCAGTATGTGGATGTCAGTTCCAGGAGTACTGTGAACCAATGTTGCTCAGGTAAAATTGATAAATGTCTATTACATCCATGAGTTTTCTTCCAGTGCTATCATAGCAAAAGTTCTGACATAGTAAAGAATTCTAAATGTTAGAAAACTGTGCACTTTAAAACCAGACATCTTAATCAAAAATCAAAGTCTCGTTCCTTGATTTTTTATGGTTGTGCTATCTAATGTTGCCTTTTTCATTTTCTTTCCATTGTACACTTCACTTAAGACCTTTGTCACGTTCTACCTCATCTCTGAAACTAACCAGGGCCTTTTAAACTTTCCACCTACAAAATAAGACATGGTATCCACCAGCTGGCGTTATACTCTGTGTGAACCATTGATATAATTTCCATCGAATGACCTCTTGCTTTGAAGCATGCATTGTGTTGAGCACATGCAATTTGAAAAATAATTCTATGATAGGTGCTATTATCATCCTCATTCCCTGAAAAAGGAAAATGAAATAAATATGTAAGAAGAGTCATAATAAGAACTACCATGCTTCTCGCAGAATCCTGAGCTCAAAATCAAAGTGCTGGGATGGTCCAAGCGCTGTGTTAAACACTTCCAGTTAAGAGAGTTTCCAAATACAAATATTAGAACAGGGAACTCATCCACAACATGACTTAAAAATAAAATTCATTTTGAGATTACTCTGGAAGAAATAGTATCTGTTAAAACAGGACTAATTTCTTAAAGGAGAGTTTTTCAAACTTTATGAAATGGAGACTGTTTATAGCAAAATCTATTTGCTGAAAGAAATAAAATATATGAGGAAATAGTACTTAAATCCATTTCTTATCACCTGATATGTCTTTCATGTAATTGTGTGTCCCAGAAATGTTATAATAATTGAAAAATAATGCGATAGTTCCTGTGGCACACTATGAATCTAAAGCTGTCCAACAAATCACATCCCTTTCTCACCACATCCTTGTGTGTTCTCCTTCCCCGTGGCCAGGGTCCGGTGACTTGTTTAGGAGAAAGGGAAAAGCACGTGTGCACAGGACTTGCTGTCACCCAATGTTGCTGCCACTTATGGGCTTCTGGTCAATCAAAAACCACAAAAGGAGGAAGCAGCCATCAGAGATGTCCTTGAAAATCTAGCTGAATCTATGAGTGCTAGCCCAGGGCAAGACTGAAGAACCACCAACCCAATGCATAGAACTCTAAGAAACAGTATTTGTGTTGCTTTAAATCAGTTGTAGGGAATTTATTTGGTACCAGACTTTGGCGATCAATAAAATACGAACTTGAAAATAGTGATATTGTTTTTGGGACTGGGTTGGGATGGGGTATCAGAGGAGCTGCAAATAACCTAGTAGACACTAGAGAGATATTACATAGTATTAACGTAATGACAGCTGTTTTCTGCAGAATGTGGGAAGATAAAAAGTACATCTAGTCATGTGATAGTGGAGTCCTCTAGTTCTTATAAGGAGCATGTTAGGAAGAATGTTTAAAATGTCAGTTGTATTTTATTAGCTATGCATGATAGAGCAAGGTAAGAAAAAGAATACCAAATAGAGTTTCATTCTTAATGTGAATTTAGAGAATCTAAAAAAGTATTGTGAGTTTCTTGGTTAGAAAATAAAAACTGTTTCACATATTATCTTTCCAGCCAGTAGAGGATTCTCAAAGAACGTCTTCAAAGTAATTTTAAATCAATGATGAGGCTGTAAGATCCTTTATTAAGACCCCAAAGACAATTTAAGGAAGTGCTAGTAGACACTGTTATCTTCACAAAATGCTTCTAAGATGCTTATATGCTTTATTTCACAGTAGCCCTACATGGAGACTAAAGGAGGTCTCCCTTAAAAAAAAAAAAATTAGGGTAGATGTGGTTTCCATGGCATTGAGTGAACGTCTCACTTATAGAAAGGGACAAAGTTATGAAGGTAATTTATCAGTTTGTATTAAAAATGACAAATACAGTTTAAAAGAAAATAAAACCTCTTGCTTCCCCAACACGAATAGCAGTATCTGAACAAGCTACCCCGCTGCAAACACCTTTCAAAGAAGGAGGAGGATGAGGATAAAGAGGATTATGGAAGGGGGAGAACAGCAGAATGGAGGAGGATAAAGGGCGTAGGGGGAAAAGAAGAGAGAGGAAGGTGTTTTCAGCAAGCTCAAATTTTCAGAGACAGGAATCAAGAAGCATGGAGAAGTGCAGTGAGTGACTCTTATGAACCAGAATTCCACTCTAACCAAGGAACATTTCCTAATGTGGGGAGCACTGATACTTGTAGGTCTCTGGCTTTTACAACTGCTGTGATTCAACAATTACTATTTTTTCTCTTTCTTCCTCATTTTGGACAGAAACGTCTATTGCTGTACCCTCTGATTCATTGTTGTACTTTAACTACATGGAGACTGAAGAAGCTGCTTTCTATGTCATGGGTATTTGGATCAAGAAGTGCTCCACCCAAAACACCTCATCCATATCCAGACCTGATTTGGTTTGTGAGATCATGGACTTCTAAATTGATGCTAAGACTGGAAGAAGCCATGGATGCTTGGGAGATGATGCGTGCATTTTGTGTATGGGAAAAACATGAATCACTGGAGCCAGAGGCAGGACTGTGGTGGAGTGTGACCAAGGCGGGACCCAGTGAATCACAGCTTCCTGTAACCACACTTTGGTGAGATGCTTTCCCTCCTGGGATTTGCTTTTCTTAATGGAACACCAGCAAATGCACTGCAAGCAGAGGCTGCTAGTTATTTGCACCTTGGGCCTGATGCCGTTGAAGCATTGCTGCCACGATGTGAGGAAATTCAGCCTAACCATCTGAAGGGTGAAAGGTCACGTGGAGAGAGCCCTGGACTGTCATTCTAGCGTGGTGCAGCTGCAAGACTGAGCCCGGATGAAGGCAGCAAAAGAATCACCCAGATTTTAGACAATAGAAAATTTGCATGCAGAGTTAAAACTAAGTGTATTTCATGGTGAAAAGTAATGCATGAAGATATTACCTTCTTCAAATAACAATAGAAATATTATGAAACAAGCATTCCACGTGTAAAACATAGCCACAATGCCTTTGGGATACAATGAAGCTATTTCCAGGCTTGGTGTCACAGCCCTGAAATCCTGGCACTCACAAGGCTCAGACAGGAGGATCCTCGCAAGCTCAAAGCCAACATGTGCTACACAGTGCGTTCAAGGCCAGCCTGAACTACATAACGACATGTTATCTTAAAATAAAACTATTAAAACCACTCTGAAAATCAGTATGAATATTTACCAAAAAGGTAAACATAAAAATTCTCTTTGACATAGCTCTTCCCCTTCTAGATGTCTTTGCTACAGTTAAGAGATAAGGACATCATATTATAGTGACATATGTACACCCATATTTACAGCACAGCATAATAATTAAATCTTAGGAGTGGCCTATATGTCCATGAACAGATGAATGGATAAAGAAAATGTGATACTTCTATACAATGGAGTACTGCTCTACCAAAAAAGGATAAATTTGAGTCATTTTAAAGAAAACACATGCACCTTGAGACCAGAATGTAAAGTGAAAGAAATCAGACATACCAGCTTGAATATTGCATGATTTCTCTTATATGAGAAACCTAAAATATAATAATGAGCAAAATTAAAGAAAGACAATGGGAAATGGGGAGAGCAATCTTTTGCAAAAGGGAAGAAGGCCAAGAGATGGAGTAGGCCGGAAAGCAAGGAAGGTGAAGGGAATAAAAAAGAATGAAGATGAGTTATGTTCCTTTATTTACTCCCTCACACTGAATGGAATCATGTCGTACAGAAAATATGCACTAATAAAGAATTTAAAAAGAACAGAAAGAGGGCAGAGTGATAAGTGTGTTTGAAGTGTGGAGTGTATTTTAAAGGGGATTAAAGACAAAATGTCTTTTACTGTAACACCTTTTTTAAAACTTTAAATAGCCATCATATATTTTGATCACACCTCATATTTGCTGAAGTAAACTTTTAGACCCTTCAAAGCACTCCTATTTCTAAGTGGTTGTATCTAGTTTACTTAGGCAAACTTAACTCAAGGACTCTATAAATCCTTGAAGAAAAATTATGTGCTGTTCAGTGTAATTACATAAAAATTGACTTTCAGTTTCTGAGGAGAAACTTAATTCTCTGGGTGTTAGTTCATGTTGGAAGCAGAATAACTCCAGGCCAGAAAGTTCCTCAGTATTACAGAAAGGAAGACGGACATTGGAGAAAGACAGCTATTCATCTGAGAACTGAGTCAGACAAGGCCTTGAAGTGCCATTAAGAATTCAGGCCTGTAAATTACTATGGGTTTAGTATCTTTTTAGAAAGTGTATATAACCTGGTAAAATGAGTATCAGAAATCTACTGTCCTTCCTCCCATATTTTAAGATTCAGCATGATTTACATCTGTGACAAGAAGCTAGTACCTCTTAAAGACTCACTGATTTTTTCCTTTCTATAAGTTTTTCCTGGATGTGGTAATTACATGATCTTCCAGACAAATGGAATTATATTTTGAGATGCATTTAAATTGAGCTGCAACACTATTTTATTATTTCATTTTACTTATTTTTATAGTTATGTAGACTGAACCCAGGGTCCTGCATATACTGCTAGGCAAGCACTCCACCACTGAGCCACATCCTAGCTAAAAATTTAATCTCATCTGACTTTTTTTTTTGTACTGGGAATTGAACTCATGACCTCAGGGTTACCAGGCAAGGACTGATGCCACTGAGCTATATTCCCAGCCAAGGTAAGCTGTTAGGTTTTTTTTTTTTTTTTTTTTTTTTGTACTAGGAGTCAAACTCAGGACCTTGCATGTGCCAGGCAGGTGCTGTTCCACTGAGCTATATCTCCGGCCCCAATTTAATCTTATCAAAACATGAATGCAAATAGTTTAAAAATCATATAATACTGCAGGGATGGTAATAAGAATCAATATTTTCTGGTTTCAACTCCTGCACCATTTTCCATACCCAAGTACTTCTCTTTGCAGAAGAAACCCATTTCAGCTTTTTTAATGTCTCCTTTTGTAATTATTTCCAAACTTTTATGAAAGATAATTAACTTGTCATTTCTTCTTGTTTTCAGTATTGAGCATCTTACTAGGAAAGATGAAGATTTAGTCTGCGTACTAATCCTGCACCTTACTTCTATTTTTGGGGGGTTTTTTTGGTTTTTTGTGTGTGTTTTCTCCGGTACCGGGAACCGAACTCACGACCTTGCGCTTGCCAGGCAGGCGCTTTTGCCACTGAGCTAAATCCCCAGCCCCCCTGGACCTTACTTCTAATTTCACAGTTTCTTCTCACATCCTTCTTACGCAACATGTATATAGTAACTTTTACTAAACAAATATTCAGCATTTAATTAAAGTAAAATTCATTCCACATGGATCAACTATGAAAGAGATATTGTTGAAGGAATAGCTAGCAAATTGAAATAAAGTTTTCAGAAAATGATCCAGATATGGAAAGATAAATGGGAAAAAAATGAGAAAAACAATGAAGACAATATGTCACATCTCAAAACTCTAAATTTGTGTATTCAACTATCTACATATCCATTTATACTTAAATATATAATGGATATTTTAAAACCAGAACATCTAACGTTTAATTATCAATTCTTCCACCTAAAACTAATATATTCACAGTCTTTTCCTTTTCAGCTGTTGCTGATTCCTTCCACTTACTTGGGTCAATCAACTCAGGATAAACCTGACTCTTTCTAATATTTATATCAAATTTAATGTATCATCAACTTGTTAACTTTACTTTCAAAATACATTCAACACATGACCACTTCTCCTCATCTCCACTCTGACCTGCACATCTGAGGCACCATTGTCTGTACCTTGGATTCTTCCAGCAGCTTCATAAGTGGTTTTATTGCACTGCCCTAGCTGCATTATACACAATTCTCAACACAGACACTGAAGTGGTCTCTTTCTAGTATAGTTAAAATTATCTCAATCTTATGCTCAAAATATTCAAGGGTCTATGTAACATGGAGCCTTACACACACTACCACCTCTGTCTTCACTTCTTTCTCTTCTTTCCGTCACCCACTGTGCTCCACACACAGAGGGAGCCTACTTTCTCTTCCAGGAAGCCATGGGTAATCCTCTCATAAAATATTGTTCCAATATCATCTATTACTGCTGGCTCATTGACTATGCTATTTAAAATTCAAGCCCATCTCTCATCCCAAAGCACAACATATAATCAGATTAAATGCAATAAATATCAAAAAATAGTTTACAAGTTTTTAATAAAATAGAAAGTGGCGCTATGATAAAATGTTAAAGTGAAAAAGTTATTTAATTTTAATTAACGATGTGTGTCATTTAAAACACATATAATAACATATTATTTGTAAAAGATCAAGAGATGATAAAACAATGATGAACCTCCTGCAAGAAACTTGAGCAAAACTAATTTAGTTGCAAAAGGCACATGAGACAAAAAGGGTAAAGATTATGATCTTGGTCCCCTACAGGGGTTCTAAATTCAAATACTGGTAGAAGTCAAACTGGCAAACTAAACATGTGTAGTGGGCAGGACTTAACACACAGGACTTAGTAAGGCCTATGGCAAAGAAGACAGTATATAGCAGTGAAGGAAACGAAATATATCATCCCCCATGCACGTTCCAAACACATATCCATTAAAAGATTGTAAATCAGCTGGTCCCATTTCTTTGTTTCTGTTGCAGTTTTATTATTGCCCAAGTTAATTTTGAGGAGGGAGGTCATTTGGTTTCCAAAAGAATTAACACTCCTATGCTTAATGTTCTTACTGAAAGTATCACTTATGTATATTTATAGTCCACATTTTATTCTCAGACTAAAATTCAATGCAGAGGTTTGATGAAGTATCTATCTGAGATTCCAAGCCCTTACAGGCTTCAACTCTGATTTTTGCTTGTGCACAATCCAGACCCTTGTAGAGAGAGATTCTTAGACGTGACATATAGATCCCTTGCCATATGGTTTGCACATGCATTTTCTGCATGCATGGCTAATTCAAGGGCATGAGAAAACATATGCAAGTGCTATTCAGCATAGAAATTTAGACATTTCTTTGAAATGTTGACCTTAAAATGTTTAACACCTGCAGTATCCAGGATATGACAACATCTCACAAAACTACAAATCTTCCTTATAAATATAACTGGAAATGGTCATTTTCTGAGGAGGAAAAAAATTGTATTCTCTCAATAAAAGTAAATTCAACTAGGTACATTTAGAGTAAAAATATTTTTCCATCTGAATGCAGTTTTTTTTTATTTCCTTCAAAGTAGACAAGACAGTTGACTTAAATAACCATCAAAACAAATATCAACCATCCTACAAAATAAACAACCTAAGTTATAAACAAATAGCAAGATATTCAAATATTTTGTTCAGTAGAAATAAAATAAGTGCCCTCAAGACTCAATTTTCTTTATGAGTGTATAATCAAAAAGTCAGAGGATGCTGAGTTCGTATAATTTGCTATTCATTTAATATGAAACAGCCCTGTCTGAGAAAAACATTGCATCTATAGAGATAGAAAATCTGTGACACTACAGCCATACTTTAGCAATTATAATTTTAATTAATATTAGTGGAGACAGCTGGGATAAACTATTTTAATTTTCTGAGCCTCTGTGTATTTACTGGTGAAATGAACTCAATAATATCTACCTTACAGGTGCTTATAAGTATCAAATGAGATAAAGTAAATCAATAGGCTTTGTAAATTATGAAATATTTGCTATCAGCTGGTTTAGAGTGGAACTAAATCAACCTGGTTCTGAATCTTGATTCCCCCATTTGCCTGCAATATAACGCCAAATAATTTATTCATTGATTCTAGTTGCCACGGGGCTATTACAGCATATTGCAATCCACCCCTCCCCCAATGCTTTATATTTTGTGCATTACATGATTGCCTAAAGGTAGCTAGGAAGTATAATGGACAATAATACCTAGTTTTACTGAACTGATAAAAATCTATGGGTGATCTATATGTCAATAATACTAAATGAAAGTGGATGATAGTTTCTGAAGATTCTGTACAAAGAATTTTACAAGTATATAGCATGGGTTATATGGTTCTCAAAACCTTCTCACACCCATTATGAGGTCCATAATAATATTAATATTGTTATATTCCAACATGGACACTCTGACAGAATACATAGAGTAAGTAGAACTAATAGATCTGGGAAATGAAGGAAGATGTCTCTGCATTTAATTCTGGTTTGTTAGCAATTGCCACCACAAAAATATTGTCATTATATACTCTGCTATTGCTGTACTAAATTCTCAGGTACGTTGTGAATATGTGATGTTTATGTGTGGGTATGCTTGTGTGGGTAATGTTTAGTCTTCTAATCCACTCTTCAGAAAACAACTACAAAGAATAATATGAAATTCCTAGGTTTTCTGAAATATGCAGGTGGGCCCCACAATAATAATAAGGATCAGAGAAACATGGAATGAACCCAGTGACCATGGGGGAAAAAATTTAAAATCATAAGGCTACATGATGGATGGAAAAACCTGAGAAATGTAAAGAACCTGACGTATGACCCACCGCTGTCCTCTCTGGAGCAGCTGGCAGATAACCATACCTTAACAACCAGTACTCTGAGCCCGTACCTGATCTTGAGATTATTCTTAACACAGTTTTCCAGATAGCTATTAACAATTTCTTGGCAGTGCTGTGTGCAATGAAAATGCATTTGTCATCCATAGTCTACAGCACTAATTTTCAACTAATTTGCATTATAATCACTTGGGAAATTTCTAAAAATTACCAGTCCCCTGGCTTTGCCAGAAACCCTCATTCTTTAGGGTGGAATCCAGGCAACTACATTGTTTTTAAAATTCCCAAGTGTTCTAATGTGCAATCATATTGAGAAATGTTGGCTAAGCTTTGTGGGTAGATGTGATTATCAATATGTTCAAAGGATAGCAAAGATAATCAAAAAATGAATTGGCACGGTCTTTCAGAAAGAGACACAGTTTAAAAATAGTTGAGTAGGGGATTTAGACTCCACATATTTTAAATTTGAATATAAATCTTCTCTAAATTATTGGACTGCACCTAAAATTTTTAATGAGTCTAATAGAGGATATTCAGGGGAAACCAAGACAACAATAGTTTTGCATCAAACATTTAATAATCAGCCCATAAGAATACAGAGCATTACAGAGAGGAGAAAATGATGACTGAGTGAAGCCTCCTAGTCAGGGTAATACAGAGAGGACAATGATTTTCTCCACAAATTTTATAGCAATATTTTACCTATTTTACCATTCATTTCTTATGAGTGGTAATTACTTTTCTTTAAAATATCTCTAAAGTTGTAAATTCTATAAAATTCTTTTTTTAGTACTGACAGTTGTTTAAATAATACAAAACCCAGAAAATATTTTACACTAATCTCTTAACATTTTTTTCCTTGATTTAAAAAATATCAACAGCAAAACCCAGATGTATATATGGGCTAACCGTGCTCTGAACCTAACAGCACTTAACATTCCGTTCACACCCCTGATCTACTAAAAAAAAGAAATCATTAGGTTAGATTTTTGTGCCAGTGGCAAATTAGAAAAATGTCTTTAGGTGATTCAATGATCTCTTGCTGGAACTGTAGTCAAATTGCTAGTTTCCACTGACATTCCCCAACAATTTGGAGTTAAGACCTTTGGGTTACAAATCAGCAGGTTTCATTTCAAACATCTGTGGACATTTACGTTCACTGGAAAATTGGCAAAATTATCCTAAAGGATAAAAGACACTTGAGAGTGATATCAGTCATCCATCATCTCTCACAATGATTTCAGCACAGCAACAGATTTTGAAAATTGCCATTGGGCTGGATCTTCTGTCTTCCCATGCCTACTAAACCTGTCTTTCTTCTCTAACTCTCAAATGCTGCCAATAAGGTGTTTCCAGGGAGGAAACTGCTCACACGAGCAGTTATCATGACTGATTGATGGTGGGCGCAAAGCATGAAAAATGCTTCCAAGTGACCCCTCATCAAACATGTCACACAGCTGATCTAAAGCAAACAGAGAATGTGACAGTAAGACAAGTTATACTGGGAAAACGGGAGAAAAGTGAATGGAGAAGGCATAGGAGAGAAAATTATACCAAGCAAAGACGGACTGTCAGTGTCAGGAATTAAGTTTACCTATTGTACCTAATTTTGCATCAGGGTCTAGTCCAGCACTGTGCCTCTACCTATTCAGGGTGTATTTTTTTTGTCAGTGAAGTAAATGAAAAGTAAATTATACTATGAAAATGATCACTGGTTAAATAAATAGTACATAAGCAATGGTAAAAAGTCTTATCTGTAGACTCGTGCTTTCCCTTTTGAAATAGTATCATAAGACCGGGAGTTGTCAAAAGGTGTTCTAGAAACCCTTTGAGCTCCTGGGACTCTTCAGGGAGTACTAAGATATATCTTACTCACATTCTCTCCTAAGGATGTGGTAGATATATTTCAAGGCTATATGGCAAATGCAAAGTTATCTGAAAAAGCTACTAAAGTCCCATTTCCAACTACATATCTGAGACTGGACGTTACTCATAGACTTTAACTAAAATAATAGATGAGATTGATCATCAGCCTGTCTGGTGATCCTGTTCTTATCCACAAAGCCAATCATTAAAAAGATTTTCAAAAGTGAAAAGAATGACACAATTCTTGATAATTTCTTTGGTTGTCAAAATTTAGTATTTTCATAACAATATTTTAGTTATATACAAAGTGTTGAGTTTATTATTGTTTTATTTAAATACTTTATTGAAAAATAATAAAATGACTCAATTTTAATCTTTATTGCAGTAAATATAAATAAATATAAGCCATATAAACTAAAGCTTTTTGGGAATCTCAGTAATATTTAAGATGTTCTAGGATGAAAGGTTTAATATTTCCTATTTTCAATTATTCTCAAATATTAATTAAGCCTAGTACTCCCTGCACAGTTTCTGATTATTTTTTCTTAAAAGACAACTGTGCATCTAACACACAGATCTTTGTTTCTAATGCCCTTATTAATTGAAAGAGCCAAATTTTTTTCTATAAATATTTGATTCTAGGGTTCAGACAGGAAACATGCAGGATAAGCTAGGAGCATCTTGCAAGCCTAGTAAGGAAGATAGTGTTAAAACCAGGAAATAGCAAAGAAAATAATAAGAATAATAGGTGAACACCAGAAGGACCCTGGAGCCAACAAAAGAGCTCTCTACTCTTAGCCACAGTTAGAACGATCTGAGCAACAAAATCAACACAGTATTGGATTATAAATCAAAATATAAAATAACTATCCGTTTTTGTACACTGATATAAATATTTGACAAAGTATGTAAATGTGGAGAAGAGACAAATCTTGCAGAATTTACATAATTTGTACGGTATATGTACAACTCCCTCAAGGAGATGAAACATAACTCCCCATTAAGTATGATCTGTCTTCCCAAGCATATGAAGGAAATAAAAAGAAACAGTATCTTTACAACGGAGAAAAACCTGATAAATACTACTACAGACAGTTAATCATTATTAACATCAACAGTGGTAAGGCAGATGGTCTGTCTCCTAAATCCATAACCCTAGATTAGTAGTAAAACATTAAAGAAACACTAATGACGTCATTTTCTACAAAATATCTAACAAGCAGTGAATTCTTCATAACTATTGAGGTTATCAAAACAAAAGAAGTCTGACAAATTGTCACCAAGGAGAAGGAGACCTGACACCTAAATGGAATGTGGTCACCTGGATGAATTCCAGGGACAAAGAAAAAGGCCATTAGGTAAAGAGAAAGATCTCTGAATAAAGTATAGCTTTAATTAACAATAATAATAATAGTAATAATAATACATCCATATTTGTTCATTCTTAATGACAAATGTACCAAATCTCTATCAGATGCTAATCATAAGGGACACTGGGTACAGAGTTTTGAGAATTCTGTATTATTTGGCTGAAGAGTTCATTGTGTAAATTTAAGCTTGTTCTAAATACTAAAATTCATTTTAAAAATTTAATGATGAAGGCATCACACTTTGCGTGAGCTATAGGTGATAAAGAGTTGAGAACTAATAACCAAGAAGACTCCCTATCACGGCTGCACAAGGCACACCTGCAGCAGAACTTGGGGAAAGAGAACAATAAGCCAGATTTATACACTTTCCCCTTCCAAGTAGGACTGGAACTGGGAAGGAGAGATCAAGAATTTTACTTGAAGAGGTTTGAACTCCACTGGTAAGAGAACATGCCACATTAGTCTCAAACTATTCTTTTTGCACTTTTATTTACTCAATAAAAGTAACACAAATAATCTGAGCAAATAACAAGAAAAAGCAGCAAGTCAAACAAGCAAAAGCTTTCTCAAAAAAGTCTAATAAATCAACTAGACCTTATATACTTTAGTAATTTATAATCATCTTACTCATGGGTAATTTAAACAATGTAACCCAGAGTTGCCCAGAAACGTTTTTCTCAGTACTAATCCAATAGGTAACACAGGCATTTTATAATTGAAAGCATCAAAGAGTTATTCAATATTCATACATCAAATTAGACACCATAAAATTAGTTATACTTCGTCATGCAGAACCACCTAAGTATACTGAAAGGCAAAGACTTTCACCTACTTTTGACTACATCTGAAGTTTAAAATGTGAGAAAGCTGCTTCATTAAGCTTTTAAGAGTTGAGTTAATTTGGCTTTAGCACAGTAATTGTTTCCTTCTGAAATAAGTAAAATTTTAATTTCTCATTTAGAAAATAAGTGCCTCACTACAGCATTCCATCTTTGGCAATCAAAAATTATTGTATTTTGAAAATGTAATGCCCTATTAAAAACAAAATACTTTAAATAGAATTGTCTTCTGTTCCAAAAGTCTATTGATATAGTAGCACAATATGAAAATAATCATAAAACTTCAATGTTTCCTAGCAAACTTTGGGGGTAGGGTTAGGACTATAATCTGCAAGCTATCTTAAGGTTACTTTACAAGCACTGCTGCTCGATATGTTTGGAATAAACGGAAAATAGATTAATAGCAAAGAGGATTTCATTACCCTGAAATAATGAATGCAAAGAAGACAGCATCACAGGGGGAAAAGAAGATAATTAAGAGAGAACAGAAGCTCAGGAGGTAACTCCATGGTAGAGAGCTTTGAGTTTGATCCCTAGCAACACAGAGACAGATAGACAGACAGGCACACGGATACACAGAGAGACAGAGACAGAGAGACACAGAGATATAGAGACAGAAAGACAGAGAGAGAACAGCAAGCAGGCCCTTTCCTTCCACAACATTCATGGTTATACCTCATTAGTTACACTTTTCTATCAGTCCTTAGCATTTCTAACAGCGTGAATCCATAAGTCCATCTGTTCCTTTAGAAAGGTGATGTTACTGGCAAGCAGACATTAAATAGCAATGTGAACATCGTTTAGTCTGATGCATGCAAGTGAGAATAAGAAGCCATGTTTTTGGTCCCTAATCATCCCTTGTCTTTCTATAAATTTGAAACCATCTCAAGAGGAAAAAAGATACTCCATGACATGTTTCTTGCTTTCTGAAAAGCATTATTTCTCCTTTTATAGGAATGAAAATAAATTCTTAAATACTTCTCTCACTGTGATAGAAGTATAAGGCAAATGTGAGAAGATTATAATGGCTGAAAATTTCACTCATTAGCATTTCAAGTACAATCCTGTAACATTTGAACTTTTGATATCTGAAATTCTGATAGACATTAAGTAGAGGGAAATGATGCTTAAATTAGTATGGCTGCGAGAAATTATGTTGAGAGATCTTTTACTACATGACTTCCATCACCACCATCCATATGGAAAGGGGCAACATGAGCCATGTGTATGTAAAAAATATAGCTTAAGAACAATTATTTAGCTATTTTGAATATTTAGAATTATGTGTTACAAGAGCTAGAAACACCAATGATATTTTATAAGGGTTCTATTTAAAATATACATAAGAAATATTAACTAATTTTACTATAAGTTATTCATGAAATTTAATAATCTTTCAGTAACTCAGTTTAATTTGCATTCTAAGTATCTGCTTTATAGTCATCTCCAGAGAACCACTGGCTTCAGTCTCACACCTTCATACAGTGACTATTCATGGGATTCTGGCAGTGACTGACACTGTCCCATATTTTTTTCTGACTTGCAAGTCCTTCTACTAAGCCTTGAGTGGAAGCCTCTGTGATTCCATAAGTCTTGTATTCTGTGTGCCTAAAAACCAACACCACATGGATGATTCCAAGATCTTCCACAAGCTTGAGAGTATGTGGATTTCTTAATTTATGGCTGCAGCACTTGCTGAATGCTTGCATGGTTGAATTCAGGGATACAATTTCTTCTATAGTTCCCAGTAAGCAGACAACCCAGGATTACTGTTTCCAAATGAAAAATTTACCTTTTTGCACCCTTCAACCTGTGATAGGTAGGTCTTAATAATTTCTGAGATGTCACCAAAGGATATTCTTGTCCCTGTCCAAATTATTTGATTTCTTTTAATGCTATCTTTTAAGCAATCATGTTCTCCTGTGCTCAAAATTTGCAGGCATATCATTTCTGAAAACATTACAAACTTTTCAAGTCACTCAACTCTGCCTTTTGCTTTTGATTCTTACTGTATATTTGGCTAAGAGTAGCTAGCAGTACCCATGCCACAACCTGAACATTGGGTTGTGTCTTGGGTACTTTTCTCATTGGTACAAAATACCTTACACTCAAAGTTAAAGGAGGCAAGGTTTATTTAGCTCATAGTTTGTAGAGGTTTCAGTTCATAATTGACTGGCTCTAAGGCAAGACAGAGTAGCACTACATAGGAGAAACTGTTCATGGCAGGGAGAAGGCAGCAAAAGCAGCATCCAGCAAGCTACAAGGAATAACTGCAGCCCTCTTCTGTTCCTTATATTATATACAGGCTACACGCCCTTAGGGTAGGTAGCACTCACACCCGGGGTGGGCCTTCCCATTATCCCCACTAAGAACTATGCCAAACATTCAGTGGACTACTTTATTAATCACACACCCTTAATCTCAGTATGACACACTCTAGATCCAGCCACCTCTGAAAAATCACCACCTGGGACCACATGAGGCTTTGGGGAGACATCTAGACCTAAGCTACAATAGGCTGCATAGAAATTTCCACTGCCAGATTAACTTAGACTTCCACCTTTAATGACCAACTCCAGAAAATCTCTAAGACATGGGCAAAATGTAGACCAATTTTCTGTCACAATGCAGCACACACAGTCACTAGTCCAACTGCTAAAGGACTATATTTTCCCCAAAATAAACTTGTGAGGTTGGCCTTTACTATTTGCATTTCTCACAGCACTCTGGTCTTCTGTGCTATAAACTATCACAACTAAGCCTTAGTTACTCCACTTATAGTATTGTACGGCTTCTCTCTCCAATATCTTCAAAACTTTCCAAACTCCTTTCACAAACCAGTTCCAAAGGTTTATAAATCACATGGTCAGGTACAGTCACAGCAACAAACAATGACTAGTACCTAGTACCGAGGTGTTGTATTAGACAGATCTCCAATTGCCTGTACAAATTTAAAGGAGAAAATTTTTGGCTCATTTTGGCTTACAGTTTATTGAGTTCAATGTATAGTTAGGAAGTTCCAAGGAAGAAATTACGTGGTAAAACAGTATGGCAGAAGACAGTTGTTCAGGAAGGAGAGTGACAGAGGAAGAACAGATCTGAGGATGAGAATACACCCCTCTAACTCATACTTCCATTCACCATCCCTTCTGACCAGTCCTCACCTCTGAACATGAGACTATTGGTGGACATTGTTTATTTGAATCATAACAGAAAGCTACCTGTCTTTAGAAAAAAGCTGGCAGAGTTTTCATCCCTATCTTCAATTTTATTTTCAATTTTTGTCAAATGAACATGTTTCTTCCAGGAAGAAATACTCTAAAGGAAGTTATTGTAAACTGCTTATGGTTAGTTACTATCATTTGCATGTTATCTGGCTCTATAAAGATATGCACAATGAATACTCAAGCGATGTATAATGAACCAAGAAGAGTACATAGAAACGCAGTAAAAGATGAAGGGTGAGAGGTTATTATTTGAAATTATTCAGAAACCAAAAAGTATTAAGAATATCCTTTAGATGGTTATAATATCACTAACTGCTCTAGTTCTGAGATAAGAAGTTTCAAGCTTCAGGAAACTTACCAGAATTGACAATCTATAATTTTGTTCACCACAGCATCATACTAAATGAATGTCACATCTCAGCCACATCTGAAATGTCAGATATCAAAATCATAATAAAAAGAGGTACCTAGAGATGAATGTACTAGGCAAATCCAAGTGACAAATGTACAACAAATAAGCAAAATTTATATTCCAGAGCATTGTCCTGAAACATGACTTATTTCTTCCTTGTAATACTAATATTTTAAAACATACAAAACAGTGATTTTCCCATCAGACTGCTTATTCTTTTACACTTGAGCCTTGCCTTCTCCAGTCCAGTCTTCTAATACAGTGGCTTTCACTGACTTTCACGGGCATGGGGGTGTGCACCTGTGTATGTACGTGTTTGTGAGTGGACTCTTATCAACCTGCTTTACCTCTACAGTGTGCTGTGCAAATCATCTACCTACTTATGGTTCACAATATTGTTCACTGAATTTGTTTTTAGGTTGGCTTTTGTCAAATGGTGAAAATGTCAACTGTCTTAGAAGTAAAACATTTATGTGTATTTGTTTAGCCACTGTTGGAAAAAAGTTTCAGTATCCTAAGTTTTCTTCTTTTAAGAAAAACCCAATTCAATTAAAATTATACATGAGGCAAAACTTACCCACATATTTTTCTCCTCTCCACCAAAGAGGATGATGTATTAGACTCACACATACCTGAAACATTTTAAAACAAACTATAGAACCACAGTCTCCTTTATAAACATTAAGCCGAATTTTCCACTGATGATTACTCATGAATTTATGATATTATACATAATGTAGCTGTTAAAATGCATTTTAGTTCATCTGTACATAAGAAGCCCAACTTGTTCACACATCCAACCACCTCACTTAATTGGCCCACTGAGAAAACAATTCTCTTAACCCTTATCTTTTTTTAGCATTCCCTGCATAACACTGAGGGATATAAATCTGCCTGGTAGTAGCTGTGTGAAACTATACAGTGTGGCCCTAAAATGTACAGCCTTTTTGACACAAATTGCCTTCTGACAAGAGCAGGATCAATTATGCTGATAACAGTGAAATTATGTGAGAACAGTGAGATGTACCTCCACGATAATGCCACAGTCTTCATTACACCCATCCTGTGACTCTGCAAATGAATATAGACACATACCCCTATTAAAATCACCTGCCATACTAGTTAGCTATGTAGAGAGAGAGCTTAGGGAAATGTAACACATATTCTCTTTGAAGTGAAAGTACTGACACCTCGCTCATTTGAGGACAATGAAAGCAACGAGAGCAAGGACAGACAGAAGACAGAATAATGATGACTCCAGGGAAGCGGTGAGAACACGCTTTTAACATGCGAGCAGCCATGGAACCCTCACGAAAATGCTAGTGTTTTAATTTTTTTTTTAAATACATAAAATTTTTATCAGTTCTATTTCTTAATATCCTAGATTTGGAACTTGATCAAAGGTTCATTGGCTGTCATGGGTGAGATGAGCAGAAGTGAGACTCCCTGGCTTTATCCATAATTAAAACAAAACAAAAAAATCAACTTTTATTTGGAAACCTGAAAATGAGAGTTTATCTGCACCATGTCTACAGCTTAGTTATTGAGAGTATTTATTGCATAAGATTTTTTGTATTCAGATATGACTGTGTGTGACTCAAAACGACAGGCCTATCTCATAAAGAAATTCATTATGCAGAAAAAGGTCTAAAGTATCACATCAGTTATTATTTTAAAACAGATTTGGCGTTCCCAATTAACTTTCTTTGCATATTTCTTAAGTCTTCATAAACATCCATTCCCTAGGGTCTCATGTTTATCCATTTACCTACAATTCAATTCTTCTTTATTGCAAGTTATAGGAGATGCTCTTCTAGTAAATACAAATTAAATTGTCATTATTTTGTTCTCAGGTTATGTGATCAATAAAACACAATGCTTGCTAATTGACTTTCATATTTTATGAGTGATTTTATTATTTTCTGGAAACCACTTATTCAATTAACTGACTTGAAATGTTCTGTTATATGCAAGAAATATGATTTCTGAAGAAAATAAATTGTAATTAAATAGCCAGAAAACAGTAAAACCTAGAAAAGATAATTAAGCATTCCTTATATGAGAATTTCATGTATAAAAGCATTGTTTATTGCAATAAAAATTATAATTGTGGTAATTAATCTAAATAGTAGGTCAGTAGTTTGAAAAAATTAATCATGGTATTTTCACATATAGTAATTTTTTTGGTCAATTCAGGAAGGTTAATATGAGACTGTTGTCTAAGAAAGCTACCATCAGACATGATTTCAATGCTCCAGTTTCCTGCTCAGGAAGTTTCTGTTGAGAATAGTGGTGCTTAAAGGTGGTAGAAGCTTAACATACATCGGAACAACCAGAAGGCCAGGCCCTATGCTAGTCCCTGATTTCTCATTTGCTCAGAGAGCTGCAGCATGACTGAAACGGCATACTGCCTTGAACTCCCCATGAATACTCCCTAGTCAGATACTGAATAGTTAATCTGGGAACCAGAGGCCGATTTCAGCAAGCACTTGATCATTTCTATCAAGTCTCTGACATTTGGTATGGCTAATCAACTCAGACAGCTCCCTTGATATATTACATACAAAACACTATGTCACAAGATATGGAAAATCCAAAGGACAGAGTCCACACCCTTAAGGAACTCACAAGTCATCAGAAGAATAAGAAAAGAGCAAATAATAAGTATGAAATAACAGAGGTGGAAGGGAAAAGGAGTTTAATAAAAAGAATGGAAGAAAAATACAAACAAAGCTTTTGTAAATGGGGAGGGGAAGAAGGGTTTAAGAGAAGGGAGGGAAGTGGGGAAAAAAAGAATTAAGATATATTATGCACAGGTACAAAGTCCTTATGATGAATGTGACTATTATGCATGGCAAACATGTACCAATACAAAATTTAAAAATAAGTATATAAAATATATAAGTACTATGTATGCACATAATTGGACAAGAAAGAGATACTTTAAGGCCTTTTACACAGAATTTTGAATACTGTTCTTAATACTATACCAAAACTTGGTAAATGATGGTTTCTTACAGTTTAGTTTTAATGTTAAATTTAGTATCATACTAATAAACTTCTTTTACAAGAGAAGTTTTAGAAACAGAAAATAACATAGAACATACCATGTCATAGAGATGTTAGTGATATATACAGGAATAGGCTAGGTGGGTGAATCGTATCCTTAAAATAAAAAAAGGAGAGTAACAGTTGAAAATGCCAGACTAAGGAATGAAAAATACCTTTCATTTTTGTTTGGTGCCTTTTAGTCAGAATTGAGCTATTCACAAATCTAAAACACAATATGTCTACTAAAAAAACCTCATGAAAATGATATTTTGTATGCTGTTTCAAAAATAGGATTTCAATAGGCAAACCTGGAGCAAAAGACATTATTGAAGAAAAATAAAAGAAAATAATGAATGAGGCATGATTCTTAAACTGCAGTGATTTCCCATTAGTAAAAATACACCCAGGCACAGGATGGTAGACCAGAAAGACAAGGTCATCAAACACTGATCTTTAGAGACATCATAAATTTGAAAAGAAGAATCCAAAAGTTCAGAAGATGAAAGTAATATAATTAATTTTATAATGATTTTATATATATGAGGATCTTTAAAAGAAAATTAAAGGTTTTCAGTTGTACATCAACCTCCAAAATTCATTATCCAACTGATCACAAGCAATATAAAAGGGGAACTTCCTGACTCTAAAAATACAAAGGAAAACCTAGAATCTCACCCATGGACAGTTCCAGAGCAATCTTGAGGCATACCTAATTCCCCTGGGTTTTTTCCTCCAAGTCCCTTGCTCATTGTAAATACCAGGAGCAATAGCTAAGTGTTGACTGGAAGAAAGGGAGGAAAATACTTGACCTGTATGATTTTCAAATATATTTTATGCATCCGAACATTTTATTATCAGAACAAATTTTTAATTCAGGTAGGAGAATCACTCTGAGATTCATTTAAAAGAAGCTGGACTAAATAATATATTTACATAGCCCATTTATCCACTAATACTATCAAGTGTACACTATAATTGTTGACCGTTGATATCTTTTTACTGACCACTCTTTGTACTAATATGCCAATTGTTCCTGAATCTATCACTTCCATCTCCACAATTCCAAGCACCTGGTCTATAAATGTAATTCCTGGCTGAAGACCTCCCTTTAGATGTCCAATACACAAGTCAAACTCACCATATTCACCGTACAACTCACTGTCTTCCTAATATTCTTGACCTCCTCCTTATTACCAGTGAATGATTTAAAACAGGACAATAAACATTATTCTCAATTTTTTTCATCTCCTTATTTCACCATGTACAATTATGGCTCCTTTCTTACTACTTTTTCCATTTATAGTGCCAATATCTTGGTTCTAAACTGTAACATTTCTTTCCAATCTAATCTGTTAATTATATGCAATGACCAAACCAGTTCTATGTTCTCTGACTTCCTAAGTTGTTTGATTGCCCCTTGTCAGAAAACACAAATGGAATACATAACTGGTATCCAAATATCAGCTTGAAATACTTTGCATCACTTAGTATGCTACCTTTGCTATACTCCCAGGATTTTTATTTTTTAATACTTTAAAAAAGCAAATCAATAAATTAAGAATTATTAGGAAATTAAATTCAGGAAAAAATGTGAAGTGAGGTTATTTTCAAACATATTCTGCTCAGTATATATTAGGCATGAAGTAATTCTTCATACATCACACAATCCATTTGATTAAAGAGTTGTGTCTAGGAAGAAGGCATATATACTTCTGAGTTTACACACCTATTTTGCTACTGGTACTTACAGGCAATGCTGCTGTGATACAGTTGATGATACATGACCTTTTCATTTCCCAGAACTACAGGACTGTACTTTGCCATATAGTTTGTATTTCTATTACTCAAATACAATGAGTCAATGAAAATGGAACCCCTAGAGCATTACACACCTGTCTTATGTATAAATAAAGTAAATATATATGTACACGTTGAGGTATACCCATAGACACACATTTTTCTAATAGTTCTTAAGAAAATAAAGAAAACGTTTCAAAGTAAAAGCATGAAAGAGGGATTAATTCACAAAAAAGAATAATGAAATAAAATTATCTATTTTTAGCGAACAACCAAAGATTTAACAGTGAATTAGGCATAACTTGTAATTCAGCATACACTATACATATTCACAAGTGTACACAGAAACACACACACATATGTGTGCAAATCTTGCACAAATCTATTACCCTTCTAACTGTTATTCACATGCACCTTTTGTATATGAACAACCAGGCTAATTCATGTGTCAGAAAAACACATGGTGGCCATTTTGCAATGTCTCACTTCTATAGTCAAACCCTTTCTTCTTCCTACTTTTTTTTTTTTTACTTTCAGCAGGTTCCGTTTTATGTTGATGTTGTTCACTTATTAACCTGGAAAACCAGACATCATGTTCAGATAAGTATGTCATTCATTCCTAAGATAAATTGGTATAAGGTCACAGCAGCCTATAAAGGAAAAAGACCCTTGAATCTCCCATTACCCACTGCTTTCCACAGCATAATTCAGCCGCACTGCCCTCGGAACATTTCCTCATGCTCTGAGCTCTTCCCTTCCTCAAGAGTCTCATCATGGTGTTTCCTATCTCAGAGGATTCCTTCCTGCCATATGCCTGGGTAGCTCTTTTGCTTCTTTCAAGTCTCAGTACAATGTCCCTTCATTAGGAGGCCTTCCATGTTCCCTAGCACAGAAGAGGACTCTGGTTACTCAAACTTATGGCATTTTCTTTTTATTATAAAATCTACCAGAGTTATTACAAGTGTATTTGTGGATCACAAATACAATCCTGTCTCTCAAAAGAGACAAAAGTTTCCACAAAGGAGAGCCTATCCTTTTTTACTACTTTTATAAAACACTCAGCATAATGCTTGGCCATGTGCGTAGTAGTTGCACAGTAAGAATTTTTAAAAGGAAAGAAGGGAGAGTGAGAAAAATAAAAGGAAAAACAATGATGAAAACTACAGAAATAAAGTAGAAAGAAAACAGGGGGCAACTTTTAAAAGTAAAGGAAGGACGAACAAAGGGGTAAAATATAACAAAGGGAAAATAAAAACTATGAATTGTTGGAAACATTTTTAAAAAGCATAAGACACGAAGAAATGAACTCTGATGACAGTTCTGCCAATCCAGCATTTTTCCATGAATATCAACTAGAAAACCAGAATGAAACAGGATTGTGTGTTACCAGTGAAAGACTGTCATACTGATTGATGTCATCTTGTAATGCATACATTGGTTTATAGACCCAGACTCCTTGAGTCAGCACCACAAATCTGACTAACGTTCTGTAGAAGAGCTTTTGGCCCTTAGGGTTCTGATTTAGCTGACAGATGTGTAAAATCTCTTGTAGCCAGTTACCTTCCTATTGATTATATATCTGTGAAGCTCAGTGGCTCATGTTTTTCTAACTGAAGTTAGGATTACTTTAAGCCCCGTGCTTTGATGCTGAAGTGTCGGTTTTGGAGCATATACCATAAACTCAAGATACATCTTGGCCTTTTACCCAATACTCCTAGTGTTTGTGCATATGAATATGGAAGACATTGATCTAAAGTTCTCTGCTGGGAAATGAATCTGTGTCAGTGAATTTTGGGTTAAAGCCAAAGCCTGTGCCATGTATCTCTTCACATAAGCAAGGTCAAAGCTCAAGGTTGTCAGAAGGAATCCCTGAGAGGATTTAGGCAATAAGCAGGTGACGGTGAAGTTTACCTGGATGACCTTGTTTAAAGTTGCAAACCAATCCTTTCGGCCACATTCCCAATTTACCTGCTCTCCCTATTTTTAATAATGATACTGAGAACTTCCTAACCTTCATAGTTTGTGCCATCTGTTACTTATGGATACCTTCTGAGAAATGTGTCACTCATTAGATGACTCTATGGTTATGCAAACACCCTAAAATACACTTAACCAAAGCTAGTTGCTATAGCCTAATGCTGTGCTTTTCTGTTTTCAAAGAATTAGATTCGCAAACAGAAGTGTTTGGCAAAATTTTGCTTTTGTTTACAAACTCTGCATTGGGTGAGGAACATGATCATGGCCGTCTTTTCTAGAATTGTGGAATGAAGGAAATTTGTGAATTGCAGGCCCACTGTATACACTTAGGCTATCTAGTATACATATAAGGCATTGCCTGCTGCTCAAAGGACCATGGTGAACAACAACCACAACAAAACACAGGACTAAATCAAGCACAAGAGAAAATAAATGTCATCGAGAGCTATAGTAAGCAAAAGATATGAGAATATTGACGGCATAACATGACATTCTGTTTCACAGCAAACTCTTTTTATAATAGTATGCTCTGATATATTGATTAGCAGTAGAACATAGTAACTATGTACCCAGTATCATGGTCATTTCTTATTATCAAATATGTATGGTATAGAACTATACACTTTTAGGTAGGTTTGTTTGGGTCACAGTGTGCTATACTACGATGTGACGACCACAATGTCACTAAGCAATCGGAATATTTCAGTTCTATTATAATCTTATGGGATCACTATTAAGTACGTGTGCTTTTGTTTACTAAAATGTTGTTGTCACAGCACATGACTATATTTACTTCTACCACAGAATATGACTGAATAAAAAAATATAATCTATTTTATTCACTAGTATATTATAAGCTGCTAGAAAAGTACCTGTCATATAGTAAACATTTGATTCATGTTTTGTTAAATGATGAATCAATGAGTAGAAAAATGAATGAAAATCCAGACCTCTGTGGTGTGGAAGGTGAAGAAACAGGCCCCAAAATACTAAAATCTAAGCCTTTGTATTTGAAGACCTTACATTTAAGTTGGATAAACAAACACACACAAAGGAAACTGAATAATACTGCCTAAGAAAAACAAACTTTAATAAATATAATTACATACATTAAAAATGCTATTGAGCTGTAAGGAAGGCAGATTACTCTGACAGGAAGAGCACTGAACTTGGACAATTGAGGCTGAACCTTAGTTTTACTACTTAAAATCTGTAAGCATCTCAGACAGATTGTGTTGCACTCTTGGTTGACATGAATGATAGTAATGGGTTCCTCATGGGATTCTTATAAGAGTGAAGTAAGACAACATGTGTGAAAAGACTTGGTAAATAACATGTTCTCAACAAATGCCTATTGCATGAATTGACTTTCTCATCTGTAAATGTGAAAAGGCAAACAGAGAGGTTAGTTTCCTTACCCAAAGTCACTCAGTTAACACCAGATTAGGACCTGCAAGACTCCTGAGTCTCAGCCCAATGTTACTGAAAATAAAATATAATGTGTACCCTGTCCCTTGACTTTATTCCTATGAGTAATTCTATTTCTCACACATAACAAAAATTTATTATTTGTTCTAGAAAAGGAGCATCATTTCCCCGAAACACCCTCATTAGGCTCCAAGATGTCTAAGCCGTGTCTCCCTTTAATCGGTTTACTTGTGAAGGAGCAATTTGCTTTACGACCTCTTTGCAGAGTCTGAAGGTTTTATGACCATGTGGTGTCAACAAGGAGCTCTAAGATGCTTTCAGTTCCATTTACTTGCTTCAGAGTCTTCAAATTGTAGGAGCCCTATTTGTTCTGAAAAGCCTGGAGTTTGAACATTAAATCTAAGCACCTCATGCTTTTAAGCTTACCATCAAATGGAGCAGTCACTTCTCATAGCCTGTTCCACAGCCAAAGCAGCATCCTGTAAGACAGTATAATCAGTACTAGTCAAAACACATCAATGTATCCTTCCACAAGGCTTCAAATAGACTGGGTGTGTCTGCGTTGGTCAGTCTCATAACCTTTCTGCTTAGTGAAAATAGATTCCCAAGGAGCTGACAAATACATCAGCCCAAAGCTAGAAACTGGAGTACTAAAACTATGATTATAGAATAAAAGGAAATTCTTACCTTCTAACACATAAATTGAGGCAATTGTAAATAAGGGGCTAGAGTACCTAAAGCCATAGAGGCCTTCAATCTATTGTGCAGTTACCTCTACATGAATTCTAAGCTACAGAGTAGACTCCCATGATAATGTTGAAGGACTGAATAAAAGATATGAAAAAGACAACTGAAATCAAGTTTTACTCACACTAATTAAACTACAAAAAGATATGGTTGTTATAGAGATATCTCCATGTGTGGTACTTAAGAGCAGGATATAAAAGACTCAATGGTCAGTCACTCAAACGCTACACTCAGCCTTGCCTGATGTCAGATTCTTTTCTCCTCACCCATCAATAGTTATACAACTTTTCAGATCAAATTCACTGGTCCAAATTTTTGTGTTTCAATTTCCGTAATCCTAAACACTAAGGGAAGAATCACCCTGATCTCACTAAACTTCTGTAAATAGACTGTATGGTTAGGAACGTAAAGAACTGTGGTCATGAGCACAAGCTGAGGCAAATTCTACAGAAATCGACAGCTAAAAATAATAAACAGATTCCCCATGAATGAGAAAAATACATACATATTAATTTTGGAATTGATGTACTTCTCTTTGTCACCATTATCTTATTTTGATTTCAGATAAAACTTCAGCCATCACTCACCTTATCAGCATACTATATTCTAAGTAGTCTTCCTATACCCTAATTCTGCTCTTCAGAATAATTCCCAGTTTAACTAGACAGATTTAACGTATCATGCCGCAGCTCCAAGCTCTACTGACTGTCGTCTTATTCTTAGAGGAGGACAAAATGCAAATCCTTTGATGAGCAGTACAAAGCCTCATCTGACTCACCATCACAGTCTCACCCCTTTGCTCCTTGCAGTCACTCCAAACCACTTCCATGCCTTGGGTCAAATTATTTGTTTTTTCGTAAGTATCCCAGAGTATTTGTATCCTCCAAGACTTTGCATATTCTGTTTTTTGTGTTTGGTATACTCTCCCTCCTTAGTATTGCCTAGTTATATTTGTGCTTTAATATTTAATAAAAATGTGGTATGCTGGTTAAGTTTAACTATCAATGGGATTGCCTTGGGAGCCCTTTAAGGAGTTAGTAAAACCACCTCTAGTATATCTGGGTGAATCATGGAGTCACAGCTCTGGGTACTGTATCTGACTCCTGGCACCTTCCTCTTTACAGAGAAGAAGAGCTGGCTGACAGGAGCCAATCAAAAGCAGAAAAGGCATTCTTTTGGTCCAGACAGGTGAGCCAGAAGGCTGTGGGTGGCAGAAAACTGAGGCAATGTGTATGGAGGGCAACCATGGCAGCACTGGAAACTTGAAGATCTTGAACTAGCTTTACATGCAGGAGAGATATATTTTAGCAGTTTGACAGTCTATAGATGTCTTACAGCTCTGAAGCCTCATCTTTTTCTTTCTCAGAGGACCATGATGGAGCTGGAAGGGACAGAGAAACAGCTTTCCCAAAGCCAAATATGTTGCTACAGCCTCCCCCAAATGGTGGGAGAATTCAAAATCCCTTGTGACAGTTGAATAACAGTCCAAGAATGCTCTACTGGCTGGGAATCTCAAAATGCAAGGTGATGGCTGCATTGTTGATGGCAAAGAAATCTTTCCCAAGGTGATTAACACTCTATCAGGCTGTTCTGTGACTGGATGCCTGTTTGTGCTTCCGGTGACATGTGACAGCAATGGGGGTTGTGGTGAAGCAGCATGGTTGATGGCCAGGTCTGGAGGTGAATCTTTAGTCCACATGTCTGGGAGGAGAGTTTTCAGACTTCACAATTTAGGTTATCTGTCTCAGGCTGATGTGGGTGTCATCTTCCTCTCGAGAAACAGTCCAAGTTGAAAGTGCAGGTTTAAATGAGAGGGAGGCTGACTGGCTCGGTGCAAAGGAAAGAGTTGCTGCTAACGTAAAGAGAAAGCCTCTTCCTAGAAGCAGTATGGGCACTGGCTCTTACAGGAACTCATGTTTGGTAAGATGTCCTCACAGGCTGCAAGTTTGTGCCTGGCAAAAGGGATGAGAATCAAGAGACCCAGTTGCCCTAGTGATGTTAACTTTTTGCTAGAGGGAACTTTTGAAGCTAGACACTTCTGTTCCATTGTGGACCAGGAAAGCCATAGGTTTGCCTCCAACTTTTGCAGTGACCATAGGCTCTTGGGGGCCCAGTTTGATAGAGCTTGGGCTGTCCTACTCATTCATGGTTGACAGGGTGAGGAGAGATTCAGGTTGAGGTGGGCCTGGATAGTCAGGTTTCTTTGTGTCTCACGATGGAGGTGGCATTTATTTTTGTGTCCTTATAACTTCTAGCCAGAGGGTATGGTTGTCTATCAGAATATATTTTCTTACAAATATCAGATGCTTTTCTTTTATCAGGTTTCTGCATAACAGTGGTTGATGGGTTTTTTGTTCCCCTCTTTGACATCTTTGAGAAGTGCTCAAGTGGGTTGTTTCTAGGTGATATGACCTTTGAAAAGCCCATGGCAACTCATTCATCAGGCTGGCAGTCTAATTTTTCCTTAGTCAAAATGTGGAACTCAGAAGGAATCCCTGGGCCAGGGATATAGCTCAGTGGCACAAGTGCCTGCTTGGCAAGCACAAGGTCCTGAGATCAATTCCAGGTACAAAAAAAAAAAAAAAAGAAGAAGAAGGAATCCTTGACAGTCATCTCTGGTGGGTGTTAGATGACACTATCTGACCAGGATAGGTGTAGCTGTGAAGCAGAAGTTTCAGAGGGAGGGCCTGTGTGGCTGAATGCAGGCCATGGCTAGCTGGAACCAGTTCAATTGGCTGGAAGTAGACAAGTTGGGAGTGGAGAGTGAGGCTTTTGGTGTTGGCAGCAACTGTAGCAGCTGACGAGGGTGCTAAGGCAGAATTCACAGGAGGAATGGGCCTCTTTTTCCCTTTTTTTTTCTTTGAGGTGCAGGGAGCAGTTAGTTTCATTTCAACTCTGTAAAAGCCCCTTTTCCTGCAGTCAAGGATTGTGGGTTTTAACTAAGTTAAAATGGGAACTAAATTAACTTAGTTCCCATTCTATCTCCCTATGATATGTTTCATACTCTTGAATGATGGCACAACAGACAAGGGTGGATGCCTCTCAGAGAAACCATTCAGATGCCCACCTGGCCGCACCCCTTTGTGGGGATTTAGGCATGACTTATCTAATGAGGGTGCAAGGCCTCAATTATGCCATATGTTCATTGCCACAGAACTGCAGGTGAGGGCCCAAATCATCCACAGCAACCAGGAATTGGAGGCAGATTTATTTACGTTGACAGGCACTCATCAGCATCATTCCCAAAATATCAGGCCCTGATCTCTGGTGGTCTAGGGTTTAAGTAAGAGAACCAAGCAGGAAGTGCAGAGACAGAATGGCTTGTCAATTGGGGATTGGTTTATACAATATGCATTGTAGTGACCAGCTATACATCACAGTGACCAGCCATTTCTAAGAAACAAAAGTAACAGGAACTGTAACTGCAACTAACAAACTGAAGTATATACTGGCTAGAGTGGGACATCTTCTGCTACAGGAGGAACAGACGAAAGGTATAAAGGTAAGAAGAGAAAGAGGTAGAATATTATCGTAGGTAACCTTCCTGTGTTGGCAGGGAACATGTTCTAACTATGGCACAGCTTTCATTTCATGACACTCTTTGAAGACTACAGCTACGGTGACAGTTTTTGGTACATAGTTCCTTCATTTGTAACTTCAGGTTTTCTTCCTAGGACGATAGCATCACCAATCTTGTTTTTTTTCTTAAAATTGCCCACAGCTATGTAAATGCCCCCTTTCCAAACCCATCTTTAATCACTCCTTTGAGTGGGCAGTCTATGTTAGAGCAGCTGGGCCTCATGTACCATTCTTTATACTACATTCTCACTACTGGGAAAAAATACTCGACACCCACAACTAAAAAGAGGAGATGTTTATTTTGGCTCAGGTTATCAGCTGATACAGTCCATGGCTGGTTGGCTTGAAGAAAAAACAGCATGACAGAGGGGCATGAAAGCTGCTCAAATCACAGCAGCCAGGAAACAGAAATGGAAGTGGGGAGCTAGGGACAAGATATAGCCTCCCAGGTTATATCCCCAGTGACTCACCTCCACCCAGGCCTTGCCGATGAATCCATTGATTAATATAGTATCCTGTGATCCAGTCCCACCTATGAACACATGAAAATTTGAGCGAACACTTTAGACATAAACAGTCAAAGTTGCCCTCTCACTAGGTGTGTGCTGATGTCCAGGACAGAAGCCCCACTATCCCACACTCTCCTGGGCTTCAATCTCCTCTCTGGTTTTCAGACTATTGTTCTTAGCCAGAGCAAGTTCTCACTATCAGGTTTCCTCAGAAGTTCTTCTCTGCCTTGAGGACACACTGCCTCAAGGATCACTGGTGTGATCTTGGATAGAAAATAAAGGAAAATTGTTATGTAGTTTCCTACATTACCATAAATTTCTCTGTGAGGTATAAGAGCCAAGAAATTTGAAGACAAAAAGAGAAAAAAGGAAACAATTTCAGTCATTACTAAAAATTACCTCTATTATTCGATCATCTATGCAACTGTTTCTCAACTAGAGGATATTTGGCAATGTCTCGAGACATTTTTGGTTGCTGCATAGAAGGTATGTTGATATTATGTAATGGACAGTGGCCAGAGAAGATGATGCTAAATATCTTACAATGTACCAGACAGCCCCTTTCCACAAAGGGTTAGCCAACCCGACATGTTAATTCTGCTGAGTTTGAGAAGCCTGAATTCTGCTGACCTATGTGGTTCTTTGAGGAAATGAGTGCAGTTTCAGCTGATTGCTATGTCCCACCTACAAGGTGGGGTAAATCTAAATTCCAGTCTGCCACTCAGAACCCAGTACGTCTCTAAGTCACCTTGCTAGGCAGAATGTACCCAACCTTATTCTATGAAGTTCAGTTACATAGATTGTCCTTTTGTTTCCTCCACTCAACCTTCTATAGTTCCATCTATTCTCTCCTACGTCTTCTGCCTTGGACTGTTGTATTTCTGGTTTCAGAACCAGTAACCTTTCCTCCAATTCTCAACCACCCAAACCAGGCCAATTCTTTGTTTCTATTTCAAACATGTCCACCTCCACCATTAGTCTACATTTTCCTATCTCCATGATAGGAAAAGATTTTTCCTTCAAAATCTTCTACATTTTCTTGGTATTACCTTTTTCCATCTTATATTATGGTCATTGTGAAACTACCTGTTCTCTAAGACTAGACAATAAGATTCCTTTTCTGAATATGATTCATTTTTGCATTATGGTGATGGAAATAATAACAGAAATAAATTTATTGAATTCTTGCTCTGTACTCAATGCCAAGTTAAACATTTTCCATAGATTATTTCATTGAATATGTTATATATATGCAAAAATGGTTTTTGCATAGTTAACTACTGTTACAGCACAGGTACTGATCAACTCAAATAAATGCAAGGTATAAACAACCAGTTCCTCCAAGAAAGGACCACCAGTGATCCACAGCCCAAATTTTATACAACTTTACTTCTTTTCTATTAACTCCCATGAAATTTTAGATCAATGAAAATAGGTAGCATAACTTTATAAATATATAAATAAGTTTCATTTCAGATATCACTTAACCTGAGTAAAAAAATCTGATCTTTTCAACCAGCTTCTTAATTAGATACACATTATGCATCAAGAAGGTATTTATAAATATTTGTAGAATCACCAAAAAATTAAGTACCTGTAGACATGCATATTTCCTATGTTCCAGACACAGCATTAGACATGTTTATTGTATTATTTCATTGCACACAAAATGCTACCCAAAAATCGTTATTACTACAATATCATAGTTGAGGAAAACAGACACGTAGAAACTAGAGTGTTAATTATTAATAAATATGACAATTACCACAATACTATTAATATATTATGACTATTTTGATGCATGTTGCTTATGAAAACCCGTATGTTGTAGCTCATGATAGTAAACACTCACTCACAAATTACCAGGAGAATGGGTGGAGACAGTAGCATTAGTAGTTGTTCAAAGAAAGTGTGAGACTGTAAATCTAATCCCTGCAAATTGTTGTTTTTCATTCCTGTTGTTTGCTTTTTTCTTTGTTATATAGCTAGTTTGTAAGCAGTAATGACTGCTGTGATCTCATGCTACATTTCTAGTGGTATTTAAAGGGGCATTTAATGCATGGAAATAAAATGAGTAATGTAATCCACACATAGAACAGACTAAGACTCCAACTTTTAATAGAAGATGAAAACTGTGCCCATGAAAATATCACTCCCAACATCTTCTAGAACATTCTATGCTGGCTAGAATAATCTCTGTGAACAAATTATTCTGGCTAGAATAATCTCTGTGATTGACTTCTACTCTCAGAAATTCCTAAGCACACCATGAGCACTGGTGTGCTTAGGAATTACCCTGTTACCAGGGTATCAACTAACTCCACATATGACTTATTCCCAACCTGTGTAAGAATTAAGAAACACAAAATTTTACAAAATAAAATGAGCTCTCACAAAATCAGACCAATTGAGTAAGCACACCTGTGGTTAGTTGTTCTAGTTTACTAATGTTTTTGAAGACCACAAATAACCCTCTGGGTTTTTCCAATTAAATCCTTTTATGGATTTGAATTATATACATTTTTTTTACCTTTATTGAGACAGGGTCTCACTATGCAGCTCAGGCTGGCCTTGAGCTCACTCTGTAGCCCAGGCTGGTCTCAGACTCTCAACCATCCTCCTGCTTCAGCCTCCTGAGTGCTGGGATCATAGGCATGCATCACCATGCCCAGCTTGGATTTGAATTATAAAATGGCTGTATATTACTTGAAATTTAATCAAGCAGCTACTTTTTGTGTCATTAAGTGGAAATCCAGGAATCTGCTTTGTCAGTGACCTTTGACCAACCCCGGCTCATTGTAGCCAGGTATACAGAAAGATTAAAGAGTTTACCTTAAAAATTAAAAGTAGCCAGGAGTATTATAGCTTCCTTCATTGCTGCTAGGGCATTGGGACCTGGTTCTTTTCCCATTATAAATTAGACACATCCTCTCCCTTTTTCATGAATCAAAAACCCAGTTTTAGTTGTGTGATATATATACATGTTTTGTTGGTAGTGGATAGTCCTATTCTGATCTATGTTTTTTAATTTAGTTTGAAAAAATTGTGAATTAATTTTCAACAGTGACTTCTAAATGTGAATCTAGACTTTTCCTTTTGGAGCCAGTAGTGCTAAAGTATTTGGCATGCTTCACAAGAAGATTGAGGCCCTGGGTTTTTGTAGAGCTTTCCTCTGTGGCGTTGGCCTACTTTATTTGTCTACATGTGCTTCTGGAGTGCATTGGTTATAACTGCATACTCCAAAGAAACAGAACCAACAGGATATAAAAACATACATTTAATATATGTATACACACCTATATGCATTCATACATGTAACATATAAATTCATGGATAATAGCATTTATTATAGCAAATTGACTCATAATTGAGGAGGCTGAGAAGTCCCAGTCTGCTGTTTGCAAGTTGGAAACCCACAAAAGCAGTGGTGTAGTCTTAGTATGAGTAAAACAGAACTATGTGCTAGCCTGAAAACATTCAGAGGAAGAATTTCTCCTTTATTACACTTTTTTGCTCTGTTCAACCCCAAAGGGGTTAGATAATGCCACTCACACTGTGAGGGACAACTTGCTTTACATAGCCAATCAATTCAGATGTCAATGTCATCCACAAATACCCTCACAGACACACCCACAATAATGTTTAACCAAATATCTGAGCACTCCATCTGCCAGTAAAGGTGGCACATAAAATGAACCATCATAATTGCGTATGTTAGGACTCTGAAACTTAAAATCTAAGAGCATAAACAGCGTTAATCTAGTCAGAATTTAATTTTAGAGCCAAGAATAGAAACTGCATGTTTCTTACAAAGTGTGGTGGGTTAATAACTGGTGGTGAACTTGTAACACCCAGCTCAACTTAATAAGTGCAGTGCTGAGTGTAGGATGCCCACCTGAGGATTGTTACCAGCAGCACAAGAGGCGGAACTCAAGAAGAAGAGGTGGAAAGCTGCAGGAGCTGATAGAAGCTGTTGGGAACCTCTTGAGAGCCTGTTGGAAGCTGCTGAGAAGATGTAAGGAGCTGTTGGTTCTCTTGGAGGATCTTATCATGCTGGCTTTCCTGATGAAATCGGCTGTTCTCATCTTCCAGGAAGTTTGGGACCTTGCTGTTACGGACAATGGCTCTGGTTCACTTTGGGGGAGCTTTGGTCCTCAGCATTGTTTCCTGGATCCAGAAGCAAAAATGGTGCAATGCTCAGTCTCCTGGTGAAGCTTGTTGCATTTGCTTTCCTGATGGGAACTCAGCTGTCCTGATCTTTGGAGGATCTTGGAACCTCACTGTTGCTGAGGTACTTTTGTGGGGAGCATTGGTTCTTACTTTGAGCATCTCTTCCTGGCCAGTGTAGAGCCCTCAGCCTGCTAGCACAGATCTTTCATCCTACTAGCACAGACTTTCTAGCTTCCACCACTAACCATTGGGCCTTCCCAGCACAGATCCATGAAACAGGCCTGCATGAGACATTGCCATGGGCTCTACGTCTTCAGCTGGACTCATGCAGGACATTATCATGGGACCCAGGCTCTCAGCTGGATTGTTTGGTCTTTAGTGTGTGGACAGATTTCCTGCACTCTCTCGTATATGATTCTTTGGGTGACTATTATAAATAATCTTATAAAATATGTGTCCTGTATTATGTTGTTCCCCTTGAAAAACTGCAAACTATGACACAGAGGTTCCCTGTGTCTTACTCATTTTCATATTTCCAGCACACAGTACAGTTCCTGGCATATAGTACATATGCAATCATGTTGAATTCATGGTCCTGTGCTGTGTGAATTTCAGCTCTCAAAACCTAGTATCTATCAAATGGGATGAATTTCTGTATGGAACTGTACATAGAACAAGCCGAGATACCAGCACCATCTCTAATATTGACTTTTCTTGTAGCACCTATTTATATATGTTCACAATAAAATGGTTTCATGTTGCACCTTCAACAGATGGTACTCTATCCTAGACATGCCATTTTTAATTTCCTGCTTGCCAGTTTACTCATTAAGTTAATAGAAGGTCAACATCATAGAATTTTTCCCTTATGGTTCTCTTTCAGCAGAAAAATTGATCATTCATTAAGAATGACTTCTGGGATAAAAAAAGCCAGTATTTCTACCCATGTGTTTTCTAAGCTTTTAACAAGAAATAAAAAAATAAAAATAAATATAAACCTGGCATCAAGGTGCAAGTTCACATTTCTCATGTAGAATTGCTTTTTGAATAATCTCTAAAAAATAATCAGGTTTTCTGTGTTAACAAATAAATGCAAAAATGAGCTTTTGGTTTATCTTGGCTCCAGATTGGATCTCACAGCCTGTCAAAGCCAAGTGAGTTATCTACAGAAATCCTTTCCCCAAGCTTTTTTGAGTGCTAAGACTAAGGAAGGCACCCCAAGGAACTGCAAAGATAGAGAGGCAACATAAATGGCCCAAGCTGGACACGTTAAATCTTCCCAAATGCTGCCTCTAGGACCTCTAAACTAGCTGTTGACTCCTTTACAGCCCAATAGGGAAACCATTTGGTTAGTCTAGCTTGCAAAGAGTTATATTATGAACTGCAGAGAACATATTAACAAATATCTTTACTTGACATAAAAGCCATAAAATTTATTGGTGGAAAATAGTGCAGTCTCTACATGTTTACCTATATAAAAGTAGATATGTACTTATACAAAGACTCAACTTCTACTTCTACAAATTACTATCATTCTGGAGTAACATTTCTTGAAACTAGAAAATGGGAGCTCACATACCTGTGAACATTCATTCATCCTTTCCAATTTTCAAAAATAGCTCACTGGATAACTGTGATGATTTTCCTAGTTAAATTATTTTTCTTGACCTCCTATGGCTGTCAGGCTTAGAGCAGCTAACAAGACAATTGAGTAAAAAAATCAGCAAAAAACAAAGAAAATAACAGGAAATTTTAAAGACTTCAAACAAAAAATCAAACTCTTTGATTTAACCATGCATAGCTAAACTACTCCAACTTATATTCTCAATAGGAAGTTGACTACCTGGTCCCAGCCTCCGTCAAATCCAATGGGAAGCTGCAATATGATGATGGTAATAGACAAGTTGTTGTCAATGGGATACTTTAATTTAATTATTGAATTAAAAATTGTGAAAATGGACACAAAGAAATTTTGTATATGACCGGCAAAATTGTAACACTAAACACAAGAAAACTGATGAAGGAAATAGTATGTATTGGGCCTAAACTAATACTGATAAGAGAAACTATTTTCAGAAAGGTCTTCTCTCTTATCATTAGATAGATTTTATCAATGCACAGGACTTTACAGATCCTTCTGCAGAGGACCCCCAAATTTAAATCTCTAACTATAGTTCTGGTTTTCCCTAGGTTTCTTTATGGATCTGCTTTGTTAGTATCTCCACTTTTAAGACCCCGGAATTTTAGAATTACTATGGTCAAAATAGACAACTTAATTTCTCAACCTTTATAATATTGATTCTTGCTAGGTTAACTGATTTCAGATATTTCATATTTACTTGGATGATTAGCAAAAACTCAGGTGTCGGTGGCAGGTGTGATCCCACCATTTTAATGAAATCCATCAATAAATCCTAAGAACTCTATCTGCAAAGGAGATCTCAAAGCTGATGTCAAACCACATCCATTGACACTATAAGTCTGCTGCAATAGCATCTTCTTATATGCTTTCAATGTCCTCTAATAAAAGCCTCTTTTCTACCAACTCCAGTGATTATACAAAGTCATATTGATATTTTCCACTAGAAAGTGAGTTCCATGATCCTGTCCACCGGAGACAGTTGAATCAACTACTAAATAATACGTGGCCATATAGAAACCCATATCCATTTTTTGGCCAATAATATTTAAACTACTGATGTAGAATGCAAGAGTATAGTTCACTTACAATAAATGTAAGATGGAAAGCACAAAGTAGCTTTGTTTCCCTCCTTCCCCATCATCAGTGATTCTATCCAGTGTCATGTTTTTCTTCTGCCTGTGGCCAACTCTTCTGAATGTCTCTTATGGGTCATTCTCCCTGGCCTCCTCATGGTTAAACACTATCTGTCAAAAGTTGTTGGAGATCAGAATTATCCCACAGTGGAGCCAACAAATTTGGAAGAGTGTGAGGGTTTGTTTATTTGGGCCAGGTCTGTGTACAGACCATCTGCCTGCCTCAATGTGTCCTTCAGTTCTTCTTCTATCCCACTAAAGAATTTCACACCATGTATAAACACACCATCGATTCAACAATGAGTATCTGTGATAAAATGGAACCCCCAGGAAAAGTACTTAAAGATTTAGTGAAAATATTTATTAGTGATGGATGTTGGGCTTGTCAGGGACAATCAGTAAAATTCTGTGAAAACACTTACATGAGTATGGAAAAGATCTCATGTCCACAGTTCTGCAATTTTAGTATGCTCCAGTATAACCTTATAAGATACAAATTGCTGGATACAACCCACAATTTTTCATTCAGTAGCTTTGGAGAGGTCTAAAATGTTGTTTCTAATAAGTTATGTTATGTTGCTGATTCTCAGAAATTTCACTTTTAGACTTCCTGTCTTAGCCTATGTATAGAAAGTAGCTGCTAATGAAATGAATTGTCTTGACTTCCTGGTGGTTCCCTACAGAGATTTTCATTTGAAGCACACTCATGTCCCTTCTGTGCTAAGGTGAACAGAAACAACTCTGGACTCTGAAAAGAGATAAATTAAAAGGTAAAGAAACACGCAAAAGATAAAATTTCTATACTTAGCTCTAAAAGCATCACATCAAACCCACACAGCAACTTACTTTAGTCACTATTAACCACAATTCTCATTCCTTTTACCAGCGATCTTCAGTAATTGATTTGGGTTTGGTCTGTGCATCAGTAGTTTTCCAATCCCCCACGTGGGTTTAACTCACATCCATGACTGATAACCACCATCTTCTGACATGGTCTGACTTCTTAATTCCTTCTAGAATCTTGCTTTTGATTGTATTAGAATCTCAAATTAGTTTTATGCCTGCCATCCAAAGTGCACAGGAACGTCTCAGTCTAAAGAAGTGATCCTTCAGCAGAGGAGATTTTCACTCTCCCAGAGGATATTTGCAATGTCTATTAAATACTTGATAATCACAATTCAGAGGAGCTACCACCATCTAGAAAGTAGAGGCCAACGATGGTGCAGAACAATGCACGAGAGATTTCCCTGCAACAAAGAACTACCCAGTTGAAAATGTCTGTAATACTACATGGAAAAACCCTGGTCTAAGCATGGGACAGACAATATTAGCAACAAGCAAAGCATCATCAAACTTTGATGGGTTCTGATCTGCAGTAGTGAGAGAGGTAGAAGAAACTGCGATCTCTCAAATGAAAGTCTGGTATATTAAGGGAAACAAAAGACTCAAGATTATCACCTTTCTCATGATTCCAACTATAGCCAAAACTTGAGCATGCAACATTAATAAATTTTTAAATGTTTCATTTGTTTTGTGGTTTCCTGCGATTTTTAAACATCTTTCCAAAATCTTTTTTCATGAAACTGTAGTATTTAAAAGGAATGCATTAGTTATCAAATCTTATAGTGTACTGTCTTGGGAAATTGGAAAAGCTTGACACAGTTTTACGATGTCAAAATAGCTTGCAATCTATTCATGGCACGGTGTTTGGGATTAAGATGTCATTTCTTAGTCACTCGGTTAAGCTGATGTGTAAGAGCCCACTTTGAAAACCAGAAGCCTCATTTGGCTTCACTTTATCGATGTCTGTCATTGATTCTTCCATCACTGCTTCTCATCAAGCTGCTCCTGCTAATTATTGCTGACACGAAATCACATTCTATGCTTTCTCTCAAGATTAGATTTTTCCCCAAGTAAATGAACAAGGAAGTGTGTATGCAAAAAATAGTGCACTTTATTACCTTTCTGCTGGCTTTTTAATTACCCTTGACACTGGAACCATTTTGTTTTTCCTATTGCTTTTACATCGATAAAATTAAATTAAATGAGGAAATAAAATCATGATATATAATTTACTTAATCTAGGAGCTGGTTTTAGAGAGACAATAGAGGAAGGGTTGACATCATTTTCACTGAGTTAGTCAAAGAAGAAAATGCTTTCCATGCAAACAATACTGAATGCAATAAACATGAGAAAGTGAGTTCCCTCCACACACACCGTCTGCTTCCTACGTACATGCTGCCTTTGCAAACATTGTTCTGATCTGAATTACCATCACTAACTTTACCATGTTATATGGAAAGAGTTCTAAAATGATTTTATAAATCTAGTTATCAATAACGCTTCCAGTTATCTGTAACCAGAAAACAACTAGCTATTAAATGTGCTACTCTTTTAAAAAATTAGGCAGAGATTAATGCTCTGTATTGATGTTAGAACTTGATTTAACATGAGTTTCCTTGAGTTATGGAAACTTCTACTTCCTCTCCTGCTCTTGCTTTTTCCAAGCTGCTCACACTGTTCTCCTCTTCTCAACCCCGGCCTTTTCCTTCTTTCCCTGTTTTCATCACTAATCTTGCAATTTGTTTTCTCAATATTATGTAGTGGTGAGGATGAAAATATAAATTGGAATAATATTTTTATCTGCAGATATAGTTACTTACTAGCACATATCCAGGCTCTTAAAATAGTCATATCCTTTGTTACAGAAATCTATTATCACAAGAGAGTGAGTCAAACTGGATTGAAAAACCAAACTCTAGCCTTTGGACTTTGGGCTTTCGGGAAGCTGAAAGAGGGCAGGCACCAGGCATTTTCTTGGTACAAAGAGAGAGACTGGGCCACCTCTGCAGGACTGACAGAAGGAGGAGAGTAGAATTGCCTTACCTACAAATTAGGCTGGAAAGGCAGAGACAGAAATGGCAAAAGCATTGATGTGGAGCATAGTTTCCAAAAGCTGTAGCTTGTCCCACAGAGAGAGGGACTGTCAAGGAGAAGAGCAGGCATTAAAGAGATCATTGGGGTGTGGGGATTTCAGCAGAGCAGGCGTTTCTGACTCAGAATCAGACGTGTTAAACTTCCATTCCATGAACTTACAGGCAAATTCATATCTGTAAAGGAAATAAAACATAGTTGACAAATATTTGTGTCTCTGTATTTACAATTTGCCTCATGCTAAAAGACAGCCCAAAGAAAATGTATGCCTCTACAGGACAGAAATCTTTATGAAAGGATATAAATAACATAGTTGGAATGAAGTGAAGTCTGTGAAGTCAAAATGTGTATTGTCAAAAAAGAAAGAAATTTTATCAATTTTCTATATCTGTGATATTTAATCATATATTAAATACAGTAGCCGTGCTATTTTCCTAATTTAACATAAGCTCACCATTTCCCACATTCATTAAAGAAATTGACTTGGCCAAAATTTTATTGAATAGGAGCTACAAAAATGGAATTAGAAATTATTTTCATTTCACACAACAAACTGGGAAATGTAGAATTAATTTTAAATTTCTAACATATTCATAATAGCTCTAAAGATCACCAATGGGTAAATTTTAATGTGAATGCAAATCCATGGTTTACCAAGCCACTTCAGTTAAATTAGAAGAACACTGTGTTTTAAAGTGTAGTCCTTACATAGTCATGATGAGTTTGGACTATTGTGATCTCAGAGAAACAAAAAGAGAAATGTGGAATTCTTACTTAACTAGAATTATCTAGATGAGTCTTTTTCCCTATTTAATAATGCATCCAAATTGAAGCACTCGCACCTTTCTCAGCAAGAAGCAACACATTCACAGGAAGTTGTTCCTTTCCCAAAATAAAGTGAGATGACAGGAATGGTGTGTAAGTCTGGCATGTGCATTCCAGAGAAAAGTCACAGAATTATTTACCAAATCTTGAGTAAAATTATTGTATACATTTGATCAACAAACACCATTGATAACAATATAAATAGTTAACATGCATTTTTCTAACCTGAGATTCTAAATATAAGTTTTAATAGTGGTCTTCCAATGACTAGGAATGTTTATTTCATTACACAATGACAACATAGCTTATTGTCTATTTATTATCCACCAAAAGGAATGTAGCAGGTTAGGTTGACAGCATATTTTGATCATTGTTCCAAGCTCCACTTTTTATTTCAGTTGTCTAATTGGTAAAATATTTCACAGCAGTTTCATCCATAGTAGTTCCTCTCCTATTAGTAAAGTATCAGTTGTATAATTGTAGATACAGCTGTAACTGAAGATCTAGTTCAAAGTTATTTGAACAATAACAACATGTATTGGCTCATTTAATTCAGTCCAAAATTGGGTGACTCATGTTTGCCATAACCCATAGACTTCAATTTAACTTCTCCATGATACTCTTGGAGGTACCATTCTCTCTGGCTTTATCCTCATGGAGACTGATGACAGTGGCAGTTATAGCTCTGAGGCTCATTCCTGTTTCCAGAGGCAGAAAAAATGGTTTGTCAGAGGACCCTGTCTTCAGTTCCTGAAACTTCTTTCAAGAGCTCCCCAGACAACTTTTTCCCACTGACTTGAACTGGGTCACCTTTCCAGCTATAAATAAACACTGCTTCTAGAGGCATGCTAAGTAAGGGACTGGCTAAGTACTGATTTCCTAAACTAACCTCTGTATCAGAAGCAGATGAGATTAACATTAACATTATTTCAAGCCAAGTCCATCCGTGGTATTCAGAATGGATTCATAGGCTGTACTGGAGAAAGCATAAGCACAAAAACGGAACTCTGCATTATAAGACAAAGGAGAGAAAAATGTTATTCTCAGCAAACAAGTGAAAATGCCCTCTTTGCTCCTTATTTTCCTTACCCAAAACAGAAATCTGAGTGTCTT
>NW_004955418.1:15148895-15179695 GCF_000276665.1 Chinchilla lanigera
GAAAGCTATCAGCAGTGCAGGTTTCAGATTCCATGATCCGTCATTAAAATTGTAAATAAGTCATATTTTCTTGATCGAGGAGTTAAATGTCCTTTAATAAATGACAGCTAATTTATATTCTGTAATTGTATGTGTTCAGGTGGTGAGAAATAAAGAAAGATTGTGGTACACTATCACATGATTCTCTTTGCTGTCCAGAAAGGATCCACAGGTATCATCACGTAATGACTAAAAACATGAAAATTTCTTTTCCACATCCATTTCATAGTATCATAGAGATATAGAGCCTCCTTAGTCTACAAAGCCCTTTTTATCAAGTTCATTACACAAATTTCTACATCTTTGCCTTTAGGGTAACATATTGGAAAATAGGGCATTAACACATGACCACAAATACTTTATTTCAAATTATTCTATTAACATTTTTAAACTACCCTGTGTAGTTATGTATACAGAGAAAATTCCTTTTAAATATTTTTTCAACAAATGAATCAGAGACAAGAGGAAATATGAAAGAAATTAGTGCTGTAACTAGCGTCAAAGAATAGAAAAAGGAATCCTGAGTGTAGGATCAGTTGGAAACAATGCTTCAGTTTTCTACCCACCGCTGTAGTCCTGAAAGATTAACGCAGGGCACTGTACCTGTTAGATTCTCAATTGTCTATTTCATTACTCTGCATTTTATGTATGAGAGGAATTCTGGAAATAATTCAGTGGAAGATACAGGCAGAGCAAGTTTATGTAAATTCAACTGTTTTTTATTGACTATTATCACACATTTTGAAATATGGCATTAAAGGAAACAAAGTGTTTTAGCTACATTAATTACTAGGAAGTATAAACAGTAAACTGGAGGACTTTTTCAAATGGTACATTAAAGAAAATATAATTATACATGTGTAAACATAAGTATTCCTAACTAGTAAATTAATCATAAATCAAACACTACTCTAACCCACAGTAGGCTAAACCAGAAAATATATTCTCTGATCTTAGATCCAAAGGCAAATGGACATCCAGTGGATTTCCTAGACCAGTGACGGTGAATCTTTTAGAGCTTTCAATGTTACTAACAGCCTCCTGTGGCTTGCATGCCATAGGTTTGCACTACTGTCCTAGACCATGAGAAAGAAAATGTCATTTACTCTACTTATAAATCTCAGAACATCAAATATACACACTACATATTCAACTTTTTTTACTGGGAATTTAAGCTCTGCTTTGCAGCCCCAAGTGGAGGAAAGTGAATCTTTTTCACTGCAAGATCAACCTCAGTCCGTTTTTCACCCTAGAGGTTAAAACCTAAACTTTGAAAAGCTTACATAGGATGGGGATAATGGAAAGGAGGTATGTACTTCTGCTCCTCTACCCATGCTATATACGTTGAAAGACTCTTGTTCCCATCACATCTTCTGCCCTTGGCCTATATTCTCCTCAAGAGCTCTTACTCCACTCATTTCTTGATTCTTCAGCTTTTGCTGACCTGTCTGTAGCTTTCTTAACTGTGTGAGAACATTCACTGCCTCCCAGACTCAGGAAAAGAATTACATGGCTTCTTCAGGCACAGTTAGCCAGCAACACATTACAGACAATCCTTTTGTTTGTGAGTAAACTTTCATTGTTCAGTCAAACAATAAGATATTGTAGTAAGATGCATAAGATATAAAATTTATCACTTTAACCATTTGTTAAGTCTACTGCTTAGTGGCATTAAACACATTCACCATTCCATTAAACCATCACCACTCCCTACCTTCACAACTTTTTCACGTTTCAAACCTAGACTCTTCACCCATTAAGGACTGACTCCTCATTATGTCCATTAAATACTGACTCCTCATTAAGTCCTTCCCTCTCGTCTCTGCTAACCACTACTCTACTTCCTGTCTACATTTTTTTTGTTGTTTTTTTTTCCAGTACCGGGAATCAAACTCACGACCTTGCGCTCGCCAGACAGGTGCTGTGCCACTGAACTAAATCCCCAGCCCCTCCTGTCTTCATTAAAGTCACTTCTTAAACCTCGTAAGGTTAGGGGTTCCTGTGCATTCTGCCTGCCTGCTACTGCCCCAGTTGACATATATTATGCCAGCTTCCCATCAGTGTTTGCATTTGCCAAGACCATCTTCACCCTCAAATCTCCCTAATTTTGATGATTAAATGATACAGTCATCCTTCCCAAGATATTCTGGGTTCTCTCTACCTGGTGGATTCTGCCCAGATGGGGAAAATCACAGTTTCCTTCAGGTCTTGTGTGGCCAAAACTTCTCTAAGGCTTCCGTCTACTAAAGAAGACGATGATCATAAGTGTGAGACAAACATGGCCTTACAAATCCTCTCATACAAGATGTTTCATTTCACTGTCTTATTCGTTTCTGCTAGACTACAGACTCATTACTTAATCTGAAGGCAAGATGGCCCAGCCTCTTTATATGTTATTCTATGTAGACAGCTTAGGTTCTGTGTCCCAGGCTTTTGAAGTTGAATTGTTGTCTCTCACATATGCCATAAAACATATATTTTCATTATCAGAAATTGACTTTTTTCTTCCTGCAATATTCTGTTTCATATAATAGTTTTCCTATTCTTTGACTCTGATGAGAATACTAGCCTCTTTTCCTAAGGAAATGGTCTAAGTAGTCTTAATTCTTCAAATGCTGAAATTGCCATAAGGTAAGGCAAAATATTAGGGATGGTGCAATCTATATATTGAAATATTTCACCAAACATTAGAAAGAAATGTAATCTTGTGACTACTTCCTGGAGAGATTAGGAATGTGTGTGGCATTTGTTTGTTGTTGGTAGACTTTGGTAGCTGGTCATCATCCTTTGTGCTCTCTGTGAGAAGAATAAAATTCTGTAAGGGAGAGAAGACATAAGAGAGATGCTGATACAGTCTGCCAGGGTCAGGCCTAGTGAGGACATCATTTAAATGCCTGAACAGAAACCAACACCAGGGGGAAAGTTTTTGCACATCTACAAACTGCACACTGGAATCCAGCTGTTCACCCTAAGTTGAGAACACATGAAAAAGTAAGAATGCTAAATTTAAATGAGGAAGTTGGATCAAGAAAGTTGAAGAAGGGATGGGGATGTTGCTCAGTGGTAGAGGGCTTGCCTAGCATGCACAAGGCCCTGAGTTCAATTCCCAGTACTACTAAAAAAAACAAAGTTGAGGAAATACAAAATAGGGTAAGATAGAGATGAAAGAATTGAATAGGCTATGAATGCATTTGAGTGACAGAACTGTGTAAAGAATGGAAAGGAAGGAGGTACAGAATTGTGGTGACAAAAATTCTACCTTTCATACTCATAAGGTGGAAACTGAAAACATCTCAATAAAACTACTGAAGTTATTGCCATTTCTAGGGGCAGTTTGTTACACACTTGTGAAACAGTTTGTAGACACTAATTGTAAGTATGTGGCAACCTGGTCATTTCTCTGACCCACTGTGCCTCTAACATGAGCCCTGGTCTGACCCTTTACTATATCCCCACCCCGAGAGTTCCACATAATTCAAAAATAATTGCTATAAAATAACGATTATTCCTATAAATAGCTATCCTTCTTGCTCTTGTTTACATTTGCAATGAATGTTTCACTTTTAATCTGAGACTCCATCACTTTACTAAATGTTTGGTTCATGACACTCATGCTCCTGCTCTCCATTATGTTAAAAAGGTAGACTCTCCCAGAAATGCAAATGAGCCCATTAAATTCACATTCTGTTAATATTCCATTCCAGAAACTCAAAGGGCAGAAGTATACCTCTCACACTGGAAATTGCGAAGCTCTCTGCATGAAGGCACTCAGAAAATCATCAGAGACATTATAAATAAGTTGAGCTTTTGATAAAAGAAAAAAGTTCCCAAACCTTACCCCCTGCTCAGGGATCCTCTGTGTCATCTAGGTTTGTGTTAGTGTGATTTTCTATTGTTTTAAAGTCTAAAATGCTGACTCACTGCCATACAATATATGCAAACCTGACTTCGAAAAAGCTTTGCCCATTCTACCATGCAAACCTGACTTCGAAAAAGCTTTGCCCATTCTACCATGAGGTATTTGAGACAGTCTTTTCTCCAACCATTTCACCTGTCCTCTGATACAAATGGACCACGGTTAGGTAAATTCTGTTGAGTCTATGTCCTATCTGGTGCCCCTTTTCTGGAAAGGTCTCAGTTCGGAATAGGCAGAGTAAATGTTAACTGATAATACAAGGTGTGCTTGTCTCTGATTCCTTTCTTCCCATATGAAGTGCTGATCTGGCCTCCTCCGACGTGCTACCTGCTGGAATCATGGTCCTGTTTAGCATGGAGGGGAAACACTTTTGTAGGGGAAGACAAATTTATTTCAAAGATGCCATTTTCTACCTGCAAGAATAGAAGTGATGAAAACGAGACTGAGAAAAATAAAATTAAAATGAATATATGCAATAGAAGTCCTTTGACATTTTAACCAAATCAAAGAAAACACAACTGTCAAAATTCCTTACATTTTTAAGCATGAAAAGCTTTATTTGCTGGCTAACAATTGTCTTATTAATGTTTTCTCCTTCCATTTAAAATTATTGGAACAAAAATTCACTGGCAATGGCTAGATAATTAGAGCTTTGTAAAAACATATTAATGACACATCATTACAAGTGAGATTCTTATAATGTAAAATGCAAGTTTTTAGGAGCTACAAAGTTGTGAGAGATGTAGAAAAGTTGTTTGCAAGGACACTAAAGATTACTTGGAAATGACAAAAAAGAAAAGATTAAGAGAAATTATGGAAATAATGCTGTGATTATTTTCTTCCATGAAACCACGCTTGATTAAAGTAACATTCCTCTGTCCTATAAAGTCTGCTCTTAATTGCACATGCAAGATTTCAGGTAAAAGAAGAGACTAGCTTGGCTTTTCTGTCTGTGTTTAAGACAGGCCATGCACATGCTACCCTCCACTTTTTCCACGTTTCAATACAGCCAGTGTAATAAGTCCTCCCTGACTCTGACACAGAAATCCTCCTTCCTCTGAATATGCTTACTATTTAATATTGAAAAAATGTCAAAATTTGAAGTACAAGTCACTCATCATCCCACTATCTGGAGACATTAAATAACAGTTTGAAGATAGAAGTGTTAAGGAGAGCTGGCCTTAGTGAAACACCAGCCTAGGCAATTGAGCAAGATCTTGTCTTAAAATAAAACTTTAAAAAGGGCTGATGATTCCTCCACAAACTAAAACTTTTCTAAACTAAAATTTTTAGTTTAGAAATTCCATTTGAGCTAGCTATTCCCTTTTGAGGCATCTTCTTGGAAGAATTAAACACATCGTATACAGTAATACATGAATACCCATGTTTATAGCAGCACAATTCAAAACAGTAAATCTTGGAAGCATCATATATGTCCACCAACAGGTGAGTGGATAAAGAAAATATAGTATTTACACAAAGTGGACTACTACTTTGTCAAAAAGAAGGATAAACTTGGGTCATTTGTAACAAAATGGGTGCACCCAGAGACTATCTTGTTAACTGAAATAAATCTGACACACAAGCTTAAATATGGCATGATTTCTTTTACATGAGCAGCCCAAACCATAAATAAAGAGCAAGACAAAAGATAGATAATAGGAAGAATAGAAATAGAGCTTTCTCAAACTGGAAGAAGATCAAGGGATGGAAGGAGGTGAAAGAGAAGGGAGAGGAAAGAAAGGAAATTTCAAAAGAATTAAAATGTCTGTGTATGAACTCCCCATGAGGAATATAAACATTATTAACTGCAAATATGTACCAGTAAAAAATGAAAAAATTCGTTTATCTTTTTTATGTTATGTTAGAGTAAAGAAAAAAAAAAGCAAAATAACAACAACATAGACAAAGATTTGGAAGCCAAGCTGAACCCTGTTTATTTTTTTTTAAAGACTGGGAATGTAGCTCAGTGATATAGCACTTGCTTAACATCTGAAGGGCCCTGAGTTGAATTGCTAGTACCACACAAACACATATACTGCTATACAGAAGAAAAACTAGTGCAGGAAAGAGGAAGTGGGAAATGCAAGCATATGGACTGTGATTGTACTATGAATTTTCAGACAGAATTATGGGCAAATCCCTACGAGGGGATGCCTTAAGAAATCACCCACAGAAACTAAGCCAAGGGACTGAAACAGAGTCCCAGGTAAAGACAATATGCCTGGTGCATGCACATTTTAACTGGACCAAACCTGCAGAAAGAGGAGGTAAAAGCAGAGAAACCACTCAGGAAATTTTTGTACTTATCCAGGAATGAGACAGTAGAGGCTTTGGCTAACGTGAAAGCAATAGAAGTGGTAAGGAGTAGCAGTCTTTTTAGGCTGTTGCAACAAAAATACTACAAACAAGGTGGAGTACAAACAACAGAAGTTTGTTTCTCAGTCCTCAATGCTCAGAAGTTCAATATTACTACACTGACAGATTTGGCGTCCAGTGAGGGCCTGCTTGCTAGACAGCCATGGTTGGTTGTAACCTCAAATCCTTGAAGAAGCACAGGTCTGTCTTATGCCTCATGTATAATGTCATCAATGTGGTTTACGAGGCCCCACTTTCATGACCTAATCACCTCCCAAATGCCTCTGCTCCAACAGTATCAGCAGGAGGGCTGAGGACCTCAACATAACAAGTTTGGGAGAACACAAATATTCAGAACACAGCACTGATGTCTCCTGGATACCTGGAGAAAGAGAAGGTGGTTGGGTGGATGTGGACTATAAGCAAAGGAGGCTGATCTTCAAGGCTTAAGGCCTGGGAAAATAGAGGAATGAGATCACCATTAACCAAATGGAAGACTAAGAGCGGATACTAGGAAATCATTCATTCATGTCAAGTTTGAGATGCTTTCTATGTACGTAAACATTGAAATCATTTCAAACTGCCTTAGTAAGTGGACCTGGGTCAGGTCTGAAGAGTGAAGACTTGAAAAATGTAATGAAAAAGACAAACCGTACACTGAGAAAACATGAATAAGATGGCGTTAATTCTCTCTCTCCTCTCCCTCTCCCTCTCCCTCCTTCTCTCTCTCCCTCCCTGTCCCTCTCTCTTCCCCCTCTCTCCTCCCCCTCCTCTTTCTCTCTGTCTCTCTCTTTCTGTAACCAGTGTAGCAAACATAATAACTGATACTGGGGAGAAATTTGAGGCATGTAGGAGCCTAGCAGTTCTCCTAGTAGTATTCAGGGATCTCCTCTTTCTCTTCCCTCAGGCTCTGATTTTCTTCCTTGTAGGTTTCCTTCTGATCTGTCTCTGAACCAGTCTGCTGTGATTTGCTTACCAGGGTCACCCAGCACAGAAGACAGAATCTTGTACCTTAGAAGCCCCTGTGAGCCTGGAGGCACTTTGAAAATTCCCAGGAGGAGGCAGCGGACTCATCAGGCTAGAGTGCCCTGTACCATCACAGATTGGAACCCGTACTATCCATAATTTTGTCTTTGAGTTTCTACAAAACTTTTGAGAGAATACAAGCCTGTCAAATACTTATGATCATATAACTTGTTAATTTTTTTCTATACTGTCATGTAGAGTTGGACATATTCTATAACAGAGGGCATTTTAATTTCCACTTTCAAATAATCCACTTCATAATATGTCCATAATTGTTCTTGTTCTCCCATGTGTTATACAATTTTCACTAAAACCTTAAAATATCTATGAAAAGCCCTTGCTTTCACTCATGAATGTTAACTGAAAACTTAGCTATTGCATTACTTCTCAGAGGTTCTGAAAACAGATGATTTTTTATAGCACCTGGTAATGTCTACATATTCCAGTTAAAGGTAAATGATTGGGCATTTTGGCTCCAGATTCCTGTGATAGAGTGTGCTGAACGTCTGGCCCAAGGAGATAATGTAACACAGTATAATAAACTTCATGCAGTATATTATATTCAAAAAATTCTCAAACACACACAAAAGCAGACAGAATAATGTGTCTTAGAATAGTGATAACTCCTGGGGCCAAATTCCTACTCAGTCACTTCCTGGCTCGGTGACTCTGAGCAAATTATTTAGTCTTTCTGAATTTTAATGTTTTCACCATGAACTGATTTTAAATATTACAAACCTCATAGAAAAGTTATAAGGATTAAATGAGATGAATTGTAAATGGTGGCTGGCCTGATATTCAGCATGCAGTTAATAAATATTAACTATTGATATCATTAAAAGGGACTTTAACCCAAGATTGACTGCAATATGCCTAGTTATTTATTAGTTTTCTAGTTTCAGCCTGTGTAAAATTACATTTTGTTATCAACAATGGGGAAAACAAATTTGATTGATCTAATAATCAAAGTACTAGATGAATGATCCTATTTATGATTTAGTTAGTTTTGATTCAAAAACCTATTTCAGCTACAGTCTATTTATTATTAAATAAGAAGTGTTCTGAATGTAGCATAAAAGCTAGACCTCTGCATTTCAATCTGAGATTTACTTTCTTTATTGTTAAAACCTTCAAAACCTCATTATTACTCTATAGATAAATAAATTTGAGTTTTTCATTTGGAAGAACATTGTAACAAACAGGAAATCATCATGAACAGGAAAGAACAATTAACACAGAGAAAAACTACTTATGATTATGTATTGGATTCTATGTACAGCCTCTAGCACACAGCTAAAGCCCAAAGGAAGGTAGCATATAATTTATGAAATTCAGTCATACATACAAGTGTAATATAAATTCATCCCATAGCAACTGTGTTGTTTCTTGGTTCACTTTGTGCCTCTTGAACCATTCCACCTTGATTCCTTTAATAGCCTCTTGTACTCTCTTCAGTGGTCTGATATTGTTATTTTCATAGCTTTGGGTCCTTGATTGTCTTTTATTTCTTCTCTATCCAGCCAAGCTAGGAGGTGTCATTAATGTCATAATTTTAAACAAAATGTGTTCATTTATGCTTCATCAATTAAAGTCTACAGCACACGTGACCTGTCAATTTGCAATATGTACCTGACTAGTCATGACCACCCTCCTGTTCATAGTCAATTTTACCACATACATAATCCTACTTATATGTAAGTCTGTGTCAAATTATAAATATTGACAATCCTAGGTATTCAAGCACTTGTGATTTTCAAAACTATTAGAAAAATTTGTCACACATACACAAAATCAAAAATTATGACAAACTTTCATGTGTCTATTGCTCCAGTTCTTTAATTATCAACATTTAATATTTATTTTGTTACATTTTAATTTTTAAATTTATTCTCATTACCATAGTAATTTTAAACAAATCTATAAAACTCTAGTATCTTTAATTTTTTCTCAATTTTTATAAGTGTCTATGGGTGTATTAATCAAATTTTTCTAGTTGAAACTATTTAATAATTCTCTGTAACATTAAGTAAGCTTTCTTGTCTTTCTGAAAAATACAATCCAACGTAACTCATATGGGTTTTCATTCTGGAATTCTCTCTAGATATACCGTATGTACTGTCCTCCTAAAACTGTTTACCCAGTCTATCCTACATCCCCAAATATTTGCTACTTACCGTGTCTTCCTTAACCCATGATCATTTTCACAAAAGCTTCATTTATCTGATTCTACTCTCTCTGCTGTACTCTCCACTTTCCACCTAGAAATTCTTGTTATTTAATCTGTTCCTTTATTACAACACAGCACACCATAATATATGGTTGGAAGACATCAGTCAAGAGTCCAAAAGGATTAAAACAAGAATAGATACCACTGCATACACTATTAGAATGAATGAAATCCAAAACACTGACACCAAATGCTGACAAATACGTGCAACAACAGGAACTCAGATCCACTGATAGTGAAAATGAAAACTCTTACTGCCCCTTTGGAAGATATTTTGTCTTTCTTACTAGACTAAACATATTCTTATTATATAATCAAGATGTGCTCTTCTTGCTATTTAACCAACGGAGTTGAGAACCTCCATACATGAATATCCTGTACATGGATATCTACAACACTTTATGTATAATTATTTTGCCATAATTTCTAAGCAAAAAAGATGTTCTGCAATACTTGATGGATAAATAAACTGTTGCACATCTGGAAAATGAAATATTCAGCAATAAAGAAAACTGTGTCATAAAAATACAAAAGAATCAAAGGAAAGTTAAGTACACATCATTAAGTGAAACGAGCCAATCTGGAAAGTCACACAGTGTATAATTTTATACTGAAAAAAGACAAAAATATGGAGCCAGTAAAAATATTAGTAATTGTCAGTAGTGACAGTGGAGGGCAGGATAAATAGGCAGAGGACAGTACATTCTTAGGGCAGTAAAAATGCTTAGTATGATATTACAGTGGTGGATTCATATCATTATACATTTGTCAAATCTCATAGAATATGCAACACTAAAAGTGAACTCTAAATGAACTAATAGGCATCAACTCTTCTGATAATGATATGTCAATGCTGGCTCAGTGACTATACAAAGTTTACCACTGATGTAAGATATTGATTGCAGGGGAACCTACCCAGGTGTTGAGGATATAGGAAATAACTATGCTTTACATTCCATATTGTTCTCAACCTAAAATTGTTTTAAAAATACAGCCTACATGTTTTTCTAAAGCCAAAAGTTTAGAACCTAACCATATTAGAACACATAGAATATATTTCATGATTATTTCATAATATTCACATCAAAATACATGGACCCCAGCTGGTATCCCTAAACAATGGACTTTCAGAGGCTGAAAATCATATCATTCTACTGACTTTGGGTTTTCTGGTCTCACATATTGCCTAGTGCATGAATTATTCTCAGTGGATATTAGACAATTAGAGAATCACAACTGTGACATCTTCTTAAACTTAATAAAATTCCTGTGAAAATAGTTTTGCAAATAGAAAAAAATATTATTCATTTATAATTTATTTAGTTTAATTCTTGATGTTATCATGTTTTACTTACATAATCATGTAAGTGAAATAGAGATCCAAACTGCATAGAAAAATTGCAAGATTAAGGGATCCAGTTTCCACATTGACAATTTTTGTTGATCATTTTGTTCAACTTATTCCTTGGAAATACATTTGTCATCACGTAGATTATAGAGAGATTTTAAATTATATATATATGTATATGATATGCTACAGTATAAATATAACAATTAAATGCCTAAACCTTTACATTTTCTTGTAAGAGAGGAAGTGGATGATTTTTTGTATGTGAAGAAACAGTCTCTCTTAATGTAATTACTTGTCCAGAGACATTAATATCAGTGGTAAGATAACATTCAAGCAGTTCTCTTCATTCTCCTCTGCTCTTCTGTTTGCTAAGCAACATGGTCTCACACTTACAGCTAGCGAACTGAAATGCACAGTAATTAAGTGATTCACTCCAGGTCAGAGCAGACAACCATGAGATTGGCATGTGCACTTGAGGGGTCTGACAGGACTGCTTCTCTGTAGGCATCAACTCTTCTGTACATCAATAATCACAGACAAATCCACTTCCATCTTAACTGTGGTGCGATTTCCAAACGGAAAAGAAGCAAGCGACTTCTTTGTAAGAAACATATCTAAAACCCATTAGCAATCTCTGCCAAAAGCTTCTAAAAGCTGTATTTTTCCGCCGTCATTTATCTTTTCCAATGTAAATGAATAGCGGTAGAAAAAAGTATTTCAAAATTGACGTAGACACCACATTCCTGCCCAAAGAGAAACAATAGGAAATGAAGGATGGCCATTTCCTTTCTCTCAATATAATAACCAATAAGTATCAGTAGGTTAACTTCAATGTTAGAGATACTGTCTAGCATTTATTTACACATTTTTATGGTTCCTGAGAGTTAGGAATCCTGGGCCTGGATAAAAAGAATGAAATTGTGTGGTGAAGTGAAGCCCCTCAGGCATGATTGTCAGTGCCAAGAACAGAGCCCTCACTAACACTGGAGAATAAACAGTGATTCCCTGGACCTTGGAAAGTCTTGATCTCAGGATTACTTCTTGCTAGAATTATTATATTCACAGTTAGTAAAAATAAGCCTGACACTCATTCCTACAGCTGGACTTCGATGTAATCCCACCTCAACATCCCTACCTCTCTTTTCTTCTTCCTTTTTGCTTTTTTCTTTTATTTTAAAGAGAATAAAAAAATCAGTAGAGATACAGAATTTAAAACCAAGATGATAGGAAATTAACAATGGTTGTTGTATTGCATATGGTGTTATCCTCAAAGTAGTTGCTCAGATTACCAAATATAGGTATGCAATATTTATCAAACAATTAGGCATTAACTTTTCCTTTCAATAAACCCATAGAAATTAGTAGTACAATTATCTTAGCTATCTTGTGTATCTTTCTTTCTTTCATCCTTTCTTTTCTTTCTTTCTTTCTTCCTTTCTTTGTACTACCCATAGAAATTGTACTACCCTTAGAAATTAGTAGTACAATTGTTTTAGCTATCTTGTGTATTTCCTTCTTTTCTTTCTTTCTTTCTTTCTTTTCTTTCTTTCTTTCTTTCTTTCTTTCTTTCTTTCTTTCTTTCTTTCTTTCTTTCTTTCTTTCTTTTCTTCCCTCCTTTCCACCTTCCCAGTTTTTCTTTCCTTTTGAACAGTTTCTTTACCTTTCACAACATCTGTTGTACCTTTCATATTTTATTTACTCTTTCAGCTTTATGGAGAAAAACACTGAACAACAGAGATCTGTGCCTTGACAAAAGTACAGCCTCCAACTTTGGTAAGGTAAGTCCCACGTCTTCACACTTTCAGTCATTCTCCCAAACCCCTTCCATTTTCACTGAGCCACATAATCAACACTTGTTTCACATGTTGACAGAAAAAAACGAAACCAAAACAAATAAAACTAAAACCAAAGCATTTTGCATCCTTTGCAGACCATCAGGTAAGATCTCTACTAATTTTTGATGACTACTTCCCATGCTCAGACTTGCAGCATTCTTATCGGGTCTCTTCTAAACTCAGAGGAAAAGATCTTCCTCATATCCTACAAGGTAGCCTCTGTGTATCCCTAGTTTATTCCCATCTTTCCTCTATAGTAACTTTTGCCTCCAGACTCTATTCCTCTGAAATCCTTTCATTGGCTCTTTCCTTTGAGACTAAAGATATGTCCAAGATTCTCCCAATCCACACGAGCTTGTCTTCACACCTAAACACTTTTTCCTAAGCACTGGAGTACGCTGCTTACTGATTCCCTTTTCTCGGAGATGACTCGCTGTATGGGAATCTGGCTTTTTCACTGTCATTCTACTGAATTTGTTCTTTTCAAACTCGTCAATCGCCTACCAAATCAAGTAAGTAATTACCTTTTGGGGTCCCTTAGGTGCCAATAATACTGATAATCACACCTTCCTGAAACACTCTGGTGTTATATTTCTTTGATATTGGTCTCTGGTGCTACTCCTCCCAGCCAGGGGAGGGACTTGCTCTTTCTTCACTCTTGGAAAATAGGAACCACTTTACCCTTACAGTTTTAGAAATACTGCGTACTGTTGTTCTCCAAGCCTGTCTTCCAAGCATCAAACTTATATTCTCAGCTTTTTGTTGAATATTTCTAATTAGATATCCTCTAACTCACCATATCTAAAATTAAACTTACCTCTTTCCCACAAACATTCACCTCCCCCTGAATTTTCTTTTGTGTTCGTCAATCAGACACACCAGCTAAGAACCTGTAGGTTCTTAACGTGTCTCAGTCCACAGTCTCTCCCAGCCTCAGCAGAGTCCTCCTACACAGTCACTGTCTGAACCCTTCTCTCCATTTCAGCTCTCACTTCCCTGTGTCAACCACACGTCAGTTCTGTGCACACAATTGCAGTGATCACTTACCTAGTTTTTCCGAGTCCCCTCAGATCTCCACACACTTGTAAAGGTGAGAAATCTTTTTGAAAAGCAGAATTCACCATATAACTTCCCTGTTTAAAGTCTCCCAGTTCTTTATAGTGACAACAGAAGAAAGACTCTTAACATAACGTACAAAGACATACAAAACCGTGCGTGATCTGGCTCCTGCCTAAGTTTTCTGTACCATCTTCCATCATTTCTTTCAATCCACTTGATGCTGAAGTAACAACAAACTTCTGGCCACTGCTCCCTATTCTGTTTGTCCTTCCATGTCGTCCTTTGCCCTGATATTCCCTGCACCTGGAAGGTCTCCTTTGTGTGGCTGTTTCAGCTGACATACACACCTTCCATAAATCTTCACCGGTTTCCCCGTCCTGGACCAGCTCCAACTTCTGTTCACCTTCCCATGTCATCTCCACCTGGGACCTAATTCTGCAGCTGAGAAGTTTCTCATGAGACATTTCCACTCCCTGCAAACCTGGCCCATCTACCAAAGTCCCTCTGGTAAAGGAATGCCTTCAAATACTACTTATAAGTTTTAATTATAAAGTAAGGGGCCACATGTATTTGTATAGGGTTTTACTCATATATATGGAGAAACTGGCTAAACTTCATTCGCTAGACCTACAAAGAAGATAGCAGTAACATCAACAATACTTAATATAGTTAGCATGTACGTTAAGAAATTATATTATTCAGCGATGAAATTATGTGTTGCATTTATCTTTCCTGTGGTTGACAAGTAAATCTTTAAAAATAACTACTAGAATTTGAGTGGTTCCAAAATACTGTAGACCCAAAATGAAAGCTACACCTGCTTCCATTATTATATATTGTATGCATGTGTTGAAATACCTCACTGCTCCATCAGCATGCACAACGACTATGTGTCTATTAAAAATATGTAGAAACAAGATAAAATTCATCTTTCAATACAGTGGTTTGGCATACAAGAAAGTATAGGTAACACTTGAAGGACAGGATAGATGCTCACTGGGTACTAATGTCCCAAATTTGTGACAAGTAAGTCCTTTCTCCCTAGCTCTACCAGGATCAGTGAACAAAACATAAAACAAGCTGCCGAGGTAAGCATCTGCGTGAATGAGTTCGACATCTCGTTTTTTAAAGATTGAGCCTGTTAACCCACCTGCAAGAAAACCGTAGAAGGCTAAAGTAGATTTTCACTGCCACTTGAGAGTTTTGCTTAGGCAGGGGAGCACTCTCTGGAGTAATTCTCACTCCTCTCCATTTTGAGTTATTCCTGTCTACATTTAACTGGTACATGAAAGGAAAAGGCTGCTATGAAACACAGTGGACACCCACAAATTTCTGACTTCCTTATTACTCCTAGTCATGTTTGGATCTGGCCTTTTCCTCAAACATCCCACACCCATCGTTCATATGCTAGATTAAAACAAAATTTCTGACTGTTGAGAACAGTGAAAAGCAGAAGATCCGATGGGAGGTATTAGACAGAAATCTCCATATGAATTCCAAGTGCTTCACAGTCAATGGAGCAAGGGGTTCCTTTAAAATGCAAATATTCTCCAGGGTAGTAAAACGTATCAGTTATTTTTTATAGTACTTAGAAACCTCTAAAACATTTATTTATTTATTTACTTGTTTATTTACTTAGTTATTTATTAACTTGTTCCTGTGTCTGCCCCCTAAAACCCAAGTTCTGAGAAATCAGGACCTCATCTGTCTTTTTTGCAGCTGTATCAACAATACAAATATTCATAGCACATTTTCCAGTGCAAATTGTAAACATCTGTGTAGTGTGTTAAATAATGGGATTCTTAGCTTCACCCGAGAATTGACATTAACAATTAAATATTATTTAACTTTAGAGAATAGAACATTTAACATTTGACTTTAGAGAACAGAACATGTTAAAGACTAACTCTTGAAGATTATTACCATTGATATCATTTTTTATAGTGATGGAAATCATGGTAGACAGGGGTACTGGTTTTTCCATTAAATTCTATTATTCTTTTTCTTTTTATTTTAAAGAGTAAAAGAAGGATAACATAGTAATAGGGGGGCTTACTGAATTACAGACAAAGTGGTAGGAAATTATCAGTGGTTGTTGTTTTACATATTGTTATCTATAAGGTAGTTTCTCAGGAAAACAAATAGACAAATAATAGTGAGCTATAGACAAAAGTGGTAAGTTATTACCAATCGTTGTTGTACTACACTTTGGTATCTTCAAAGTGGTTTCTAAAGAAAATAAATAAAGCTATATATGAATGACCAATTGAATATTCATTGACTATTCTCAATGGCTATTGTAGGGAACACAGAGTAACAAACATACATCCATTTATGAAATAGCAGAGTAACAATACAAACATTATAGTGCTATGGACAGATTAGTAGGAAAATATCAATTGCTGCTGTAATAGTGGTGTCTTCAAAGTGGTTTCTCAGGAAGACAGAGATATGCAAGAAAGATCTAACAAGTGGTTACAGCCTAATGGTCAAATTGTATTATTCTTGTGTGCAGTTAGTCATATAAAATTTTTATCCAAAATAAAGGTGGTGTTATGAGTAAACTACAAAACTCTTCAGGACAGCTTTTTTACTATGAAAGAAAAACATAAGATAATTGGCATATGTGTACATATATCACATACTTTACCAACCTTGTAATATTTTCTAAGATTTTGTTGGTGCCTACACATAACTGGAAATCATCATGGCATGGTGGAAGTAGACTACTAATGCTCAGAAAAGAAAATATATTAAAGGATAATCCAGAAATGGAAGTCTAGGCTCTATGTACGCTATCATCATGTCTAAGATAGAACATTTCATACCACTACACTTGGAAGTCCAGAAAACAACAAGTAAAATTCACTAAGAAAGTCTGTGTCTTAAAGTCCTCATCTCTTGAAAATAACCTTTAGTCAGGAACACTCTCAATTCAAAGGGGAATGGAAGTTTAGTGTAAAATTTTGCACCTGGAGTTAGAGGACAAGCCAAACATCACAGGGTTTAAATCATGCAAAGACGCTGGCACCAAGCAACTATGGCTCCAAGAAATCAAAGTACAATCCTGTGTCAGTTCTACAAGGTGATAACTAATGCAACAGCTGTTTCTTCCTCCGGACAGTTAATATGAAGACAGAATGTTTGCGTTTTCTTATTTTAAATATTGATTTCTAGACACCTTACTAATCAAGCACACCAGACTCATTTGCTCTGGGTATGTTTTCTTTGTTGTAAATATACCTATTTCAATAAATTATATGGTTTTTGATTAGCTCCTCTGGGTAGCACACGATGAGACTGTTTGACTAGCTTGCCAATTTCTCCCACTCTCTGCCCATTAAATACATGACATTAGAACAGGAAGCAACCAGCACCAGCCCCCATACTGTCCTCTGTTTTGGACATTCAGAATGACTGCACCATGTGTGCAAGTGCTCTTTCCCCTGTGGCCAAAACAGAAAGGACATTTCTCAGAGACATTTCTAGTTACATAAATTAACAGATGCACTGTTGAAAGTGAATTAAATGTTTTAAGATTATGAGTGACAAAATAGGAGTGGTTCTTCTCCTGTGAGTAATTCGTATTAAAAACATACTGAAGAATAAAAGAGAAAGCCACAAAACCTTTAAATTTTAGAAAAAGTTGAAAAGTGTAAATCATCCATAACTATACTTACAAACTGGATTTTTGCTTTCTGGTTAATTAATGCAGCTTCCTTTCTTTTTTCTGAAGGTAGAATGTCTTTCCATGGGTATAAAGCAGTAAGTGAGTGATCCACTCCTGGTGAAAACATGGTGAAACCAGAGACCTTACTCCGAGTGATTGGACAGAAACTGAACATGTGATCAAAAGCAGATTGAGAGTCCTTTCCCAGGCTTTATCTCACAGAAACTTCATGGGAGCACTACTTATCGATCGGGGATTATAACGGTACATCTCCAGTGATACCAGCTGCCATGCTTCCTACTGCATAGAGAACCTAGAAAACCCCTGATTAGAGGTCAGCAAAGCCAAGGGACTGATACTGGGTTCTAATATCTTCCAGGTCTTTGTTCTCCATCCCTGGCTGTAGCACTGCAAGTATCTTGCCAGGCAGTTCTCCCACCTTTCTCCTGATACTCCTTCCTATTTGTTGTAGCTAGTTTTAACTGAGTTTCCACAACTTCCCACAAAAGTGTCACTAACTAACATATCATCTCTTAAGTGATTTCATTATGGACACATGCTATAGAAGTTCTTTTTCTTCTCAAAGGAGTCATTTTGGATGAGAAACAGTGGAGACAAGGGCTTTGGGGAGAGACAGGAAGGAGTGCAAGCCGTAACTCTTTCTTTTACAAGCTGTGAGACATTGACAGATGACTTCAATTCCCTGACCCTCTGGTTTTTTTTTTTTCCATAAAATAATAATAGTACTGACCTTGTAAAGTTTCTTTGAGGTTTAAATAATATTTGTATTCACAGCCCGCAAAAACTTAACAATACCTACTACTATGTTTTCCGTTTTACAAATGAAGATATGGAGACCCAGAGAGATCCAGTAATTTATTAAAATGACTAAAAGATAAAGGGCTCAGCCCCAGCTGTCTCTAACATCCTACATCTTTAAGATCCCAGGCTAGCACAAGTGATAGGAGGAGAAAAGAGAAAGAAGAGGAGATAAATAAATTTACTTTCTTTTCTCACCAAACTATCACACCTAGGTCACATCTTTAGATTTAAGCCACCTCTGCTCCGCAATTAAGAAGAAAGGGACTCATTCTGCAAAGTACCTTTCATCTGAGTAAATGCTAAGCAAGATCAGTAGACCAGAAAGACTAAAGTTGGAGCCAGAACCTCAATAAAACCAAGGCCAAACAATATACATGCTGCCCTTTTAGTGTTTCTGTACTTTGCTCTTTCATAAATAAACTGATTTCTGTGCACATCCAGCTCTGCAGTGCACACAAAGACTCTACTTTCACATCTAAATGTGATAACTTAGAATCCGTATAGTGTTCCAGAGAAGACTATAGGCTCTGAAGTCTTCCAGAGAAGGGTCCCCCAGCAGACCCCTGACTATAGATGTGTGATGGCTGTAGCAGGAAATCTCAACATGGTCCCTGAGTCCTCTCCCTTTTGGGGGTGAAATTATCATATAAGATGTCAAATAACTTCCAACAATCATTTAAACAGTTAAATCCTATTTAAATTATTAAATTCAACAGGACTTGTGACCCCAGCTGTTCTCCTTATCTTCTTTTTTGTTTCTTAATTGCCCATATCACAAGACTGCATGTAGTGCTATACAGCACGGACACTCAGAAACTAGCTGGTGAGGGAAACTCTCATGAGCAGTCCAATAATTATACCAGCCTCCCAGAAATAATTACCTGCTGATGAAGACTGTGTGGCAGCTGGTAATCCTTTTACTCCCAGTAAGTGATTAGTCATTTGTCAAGCTGTTGTCATATTCATTAATTAATATTAGAAAATGAATGGATGATAGAAGTTACTAACTTGTGAAATATTATAATATAGGGGTTTTAATATTGGATTCCATAGGAATCCTAGGGTCAGAGCACATAGGTGAGCTAGTTTAGAACTAAAATGTCTCCTAGAAGTCTCAGGTGCTCCGATGTGGGAGACTCGGAAGGTGACTGAGTTATGGGGGTGCTACATTCACCACTGACCCACTGATGAGTTCACAATGGAATGTGCTAGTAGGAGGTGGGCCCAGCGGAAGAAGGGATCATTGCTGACAGAACTTTGGATGTGATGTGTCTGTCTCTGATTCTTTCTGCTGTTTTCTGCTGCTACAATTTGAGGAGTCTTCCCCCACCAAGTCCTCCACCACTGTGTTTCTGTCTTGGAGCCAGCCGACCATGAACTGAACCCTCAAAAATCATGAGCCCAATAAACCTCTCCTTCACTGCAGGTGTCAGGTATTTCTGTCCCAGTGATAGGAAAGCTGGCTAATACAGCTAATGGGTTTCGCTTTTAATATAGCAAATAAAGGTTTTAAGACATATACCATATTAACAACTTAATTGCCATTGTGTTTTCCAGATGAGATCATCTTCACACAACAGAGTCCAGCTTTTCATTGGCAGAGCTCTATGTACAGCTCTCTAAATGAAGAAAGGTAGTCGTGGACATTGCTCAATCCAACAGCCCCAAATGGCCTTACCTTTTTGTGTTTTTCACAAATGCCAAAATTGATTAAAAATATCTCTCTCACTGTTGGCTCTCAGCAGGATATTTCTCCACTTTTGACAAATTCAACCTTTCATTAACTCCCACTATCCCAGTAACAAGAGCTAGAATTGTCGAAGTGAACATGGAAAGATATTAAGGAAGAAAACATGAACTAAACAAGAAACATATGTCACAGAGTATAGAAGAGGGTTTGTCCTTATTTCTCACAATTGTAGCCAAGCTCCAAAACTGAGGGCAATAACAGATGCTGCTACATTTTAAAAAAAGATTCCAAGAAGCTCCTATATATCCTCATCTCTTCAGTGATTTCTCTGAAGTGACCAAACCGATCCTTACACCTTCACTTCCCACTTAGAGAATTATTTAAAAGACCAGCTGCAGTTTTCTTTCTTAACTTACTGCAGAGTGGTGTTTCTCATCTTCATACCCCAACAAGTGAAAGTAAAGATTTCAAGAAAAGTACCATCATTGTTCATACAAACAGGCTGGCTCCTCAATCCTGTGACAGGTGTTTCCTCAACTGTGGCAACACTAGGCTTACTCTGGAGCCTTCTCCAGATTAGCACAAGAGAAGGTGCCACATTTCCACCAGAAGAGTTTGGGAGTGTATTTAAACTGAGAAACAGATTACAGTTTTTGCCCAGAAAGTTCTGAATGATGACAATGGATAGGTCATTACACACTGACAAGACAGAGGGAAGAAGACTGGCAGTAAGGCAAGACTTCTACATGTGGTGAAGGTGCATACGTTTCTTGAAGACATGTGAGCCATTTTAGAGGTATCTCATTTCAGAAAGAACCCTTCTAAGTGAACTTTGTGAGAGGCTGTGGTAAATTCACAGTGTCTCACAAGCATTGTCACCCAAGGGAGAAGATTGTACAAACGATCATGCAGTACACCAACAGCCCCAGGTAGTGGCCCTGGAGAACACACATCTAGGTCCACAGGAGATCCAAAGACTTTGTGTCCACTTCACAGAAGATACAAAGAAAGTAGAAAGTTCTAACCACATCAGCTTATGAAATCATGTCAGCACTTTTCTCCTGGTTGCTCTTCCCAGTTCTGAGAATCTGGAATACATAAAAAATAAAGAAAAAAGAGTAAAGAATAGTACAATCCAGATGGGGTAGTGCATGCCTATAATCACAGCACTCTGATGGCTGAGACAGAGGACAGCAAATTCAAGCCCAGCCTGGAAAACTTAGGAACTTAGGAAGAATCTGTCTCAAAAAAGAGAGTTAAAAAAGGCTGAGGATTTAGCTCAGTGCAAGGGCTCTGGGTTCACTTTCCAGTACTTCCAAAAATAAGAGAGAGTAGAGCATATCTTCCTCTCCATGGAAGGTTCCCAGTTAAAAAATTAGGCTTGCAAAGGGAGAGGTTTTCAAGGTGGAATATGAATTGCATTTTGATTAAGATTGGGATGGAATTTTATATCTTTAACAGTGATCATCATCACCAAAATGAGACTGTCCTTATATCTGAATATGACTGAAAGCTTTCACATCAGCATGAATCCCAAGTTTGCAAAGGAAGAGAACAGGTAATTTAAAAATATGCTTAATAGTTGAAAGATTAACTAAGAAGAGATCGACTTATATTGCTTATACACCATCTGTTTCAACTTTATTAGTTACATCGTTATGCATACAAACAGGCAAATGTGACCAGACCTTCATGATATACCCTGTTTAAGCAACAGATACAATCTACTGAGAATACTCTTTAAGTATTCTGCACTGTAGCTAGGATTAAAAACAGCCAGACAAATTAATAAAGTTGACTTGGATCCAAAAATGTTGAGTTTAAGCTCATTTTAACAATAAAATTTTAAGTGTTGAGAGTTTTTTTATCATCTAATCTCAACTTGCTTTCTTTTTCTATTTCTCCTCACTCATCTTGAATGCTGACCCCTAGGGCTTATCTTAAAAGTAGTAGATTCCCTTCTCATTTCCCCAAACAGTACCTGTTCACACCTCTACCATGTAGTCATCATTTTGTTCTTATCTGTTCTGCGCTTCCAACACCTAAATATGCAGGGCAAATGTTTCTCTTGGATTGCAAGCAGCTAAATATAACTAAACCTCACTGGCAAAATTAATTATACTCTGGCTTATATCTCCCACTATACCCTCTTTGAATTGCTGGTAGACATAGCATTTACCTTACTGTAACACTGACAGTTATGTAAAGAAATTCTCCCTAGCAGACCATCAGGAGTGACTTCTGTCTCATTTATCTGTGTGCCCCTGACTCATAAAGCATGATTTCTGCTCCCTTAGAAAGTATGTATTGCACATTTATTAAACTCAGAAATGAATAAATGATTATAGACAAAATTACTAGGCTCACAAATCCCATGTTCTCTTTAAAATTAGACATCGAAGTGTCACCAGTTTCATTATCATAACACTGATAGGGAAAGGGACTGGCTCAGACACATATAGCGAGGTCCACAGGCTGAGAATAAAGCAGATTGTAGAGTTTTTATATATGTGAGGCCTTTGGTTAATCCTGGGCCCTTAAAAAAATCAGAGAATTAAATCTCATATTTCAATGCCAACTCTTATAATATATTATGTGGGAAATACGTTTGTCACAAATATCACTGATAAAAAATATATGAGTGATGAATTGAAGAAAAATTACACCACAAATTTGCAATCTTTCATTCTTAAGCATAGAATCATTGTTTGCATTTAAATCTAAAATGCACACAGGCTTCTAGAGAAGGTCCCTCTGATGCCTCGTAACCGGGGCCTGCACCAACATTGTATGCTGTGAGGCCTGGCCATCTGCCCTGCCCTTTGGAGCAACAGGAAATCATGAGAAAGTCATGGGTTAGAAGAATTTGAGGGGGTGGCATCCTTAGAAGGATCCAGGGACAGCAACAGTTGCCATAGTGCTATGATCTGGCATTTCCAGTGAGGACAAAACTGAAATTTGCCTGCCGGGCCAGAAAGTGGAGGTGGCAACAAAATAGGGAGAAGCAAAAAATTTGGAAAGCACTAAACCAGATTTAAAGAATCAGGTCAGGCTTTATCTAATACTGCAAGTAAATTCTCCTCCTGACATGTGATCTAAAATCTAACAACTTTCCGAACCCAAGTTTTAGAGTGTCATCCTCACAATGAATTGTCCCTAGGCATGTGCTTGAACAATTGGATTGCTTGACTTTCCTATTCCCCGATTCATCTTGCAGGCCATTTTCAGTTTTCCTTCACTAATAAGATGCACATCTTGTTCAATTTAAACCTAAAAGATGGAAAGGCAGTGAGACAGCAGCTGAGAACTTCTCACTGAGGAAATTGTATTAAATTCCTAATCTGCTGGCTGAGCAGAGCCCCAGGACCCTGTGTTCTCTGAATGCATTTTGGTGAAGAGAAAGTGACTGCTGCTGTGTTGCCTCCCTGCTGTCGCCCTCATGTAACAATAGGCACACATTTTCTGCATAGCAATGGTTGGTTTCAGTCCCAAGAAACTCAGAATGGAGCTAGCTTGGAGATTTAATAACCTATCATTTCGTACACCTCAAGCATGGGATTTGAGATGTCTCTGCTTAAGTAGAACGAGGTCTGTGCTTTCTCCTTGGGATTTTAGAATTTATTAATTCCTTTTATGCTCTATTCATGATTGTCCCAGTCTCAGTTTCAAAGGGAGCCTCCTGTCTCCCACTAGCCAGATGCTACAGGAAAGAATTAGCGCTCACATGTTTGTGTATTACTCATTGTCTCTATGTCACCATGAATTCTGACTGTCCAAACAATGAAGGTTTGAATAATCATGGTGTGGGTGAGAACCAGCAGTGTGATAATTTCATGTAAAGGGAAAGAAGGAAAAGTAGAGTTACAAAGGCTGTCATACAGGAAAGAGAACTCAGAAAAAAATTTCAAGGAGAAAGATGGAGGTGTTCATTTAGTGAGTGAAAGAATTTTTCTCTCTTATTCTTTTTGACACATACGGACAGGAAGACAGCTGGGACAGGGGTAATGTGGTAGCAGGCTGCTGGCTGCTTTTCAATTATTTGCCAAAGGAATAATGCTGCAACCCCTTGCCTGAAATGACTTTAGTTCTTCACTTAAGAAGATGATAAAGAGTGCTCCAAAGTGCACATTTTCGTAGTGAGTTCTTTCAAACTTGAACTTACTTAATGTTGTTTTTCTGACCAACAGGAAGTGAATATTTCCATAAATATATCCTGATAGCAAGTAAAATAAAGTGTAAAAAAAAATCTTCCCAGTCAAATAAGCTTGTAACTCTTTGGGACTCTCGAACTCATCTTTTCGTTCAAAGACTTAGATTAAATGTAGTGATTTCCCTCTGAAGCTGGAAGTCAAAGACAACATCAAAAGTGAAAGGGCTTCTATTAAATATAATTAGTTTCTACAAAACCCGGGAGTCAAATTAATGTGTAGATTCTATGCTTGAGCACCATCTCCAAAATGTAAATTTGTAGTTATCTCTATCTGTGTTCCCAAAGTTTTTGTGATTCTGGCCATAAAATTTGAGCAAAAGTGCAAAAGTCTCCACTGTCCAGCCCCACTCATCCTTCCAGATTTATCCATGGGTGACCTCCCTGCCCCATCATCCCCTGGGGCCCTCAGGTCCAACACTGGCAATCATCTCCAGTCAAGACACCTAATCTTTCATTTATCAATGTCTTTTGCATATGTTGATTTCTCTGCTTTGAACTGCGATTTTCCACTTCTCCATCTGGGAAATTCCTACGATTTTTGGAGCCTTCCTCTTCTGCCTCAGGCAGTTAATGCCACCATCTCTTTTGGATTAACAGAGTTTGTTCTTATCTTGCTTTATACATGCATAGGCATTTGCATCCCAAACAAGATACCTAAAGAGTTGGGCCTAGATAAAAGGAACGTTCCTGTGGAAAAGAATTCTGGACCTCCATCTTCCTCTGTGTCACCTTTGCATAGAGATTAACACACAGGATAAACTCCTGCTAAGGCTTAACTGTTCGCAGCATTGAACAATTCCTTGTAGGTCTCTGAGCCTCAATTTCTCTGAATGTAGATTCAATACAGGAAATGTCTCTGTTATGAGACTGTTTCAGGAAGTAATATGTGTAAATGCATCTTTACTAAAAAGTGCAAGGTGAATGTGACAACGGAAAAGCAGGAAACTAACCCATGTTATTACTTGTCAAATGTGTCCATATGTTAACATTTTACTTGTTTAAAACAAACCACTGGCTGATTTTCTCATTGGCATTTCTCTAAAGGGAGCTTAAGTTTTAAAGCACCCTTCTCTTCATTACTCCCCTCTTCCTCCTTGAGGCATATAACATTGACGTCTATTAATTGAGCTTATAAAGGTTCCATTTTCCTCTGAATTGCCCCTGAAACAAACAAAGCTACAGTATACCCCGTTCAGTATCAGTTGAGAGCACACAGCCTCAATTGGTCATGGAGATTTCCTTAGAACTTAGCTAATAATTGTTCACAGAAAACCCCACAATTTTGTGTAAAGGGCAAATATCCTCTGCAATTTTTTTTGGCAGGAGGTTTGCAGGTAGCCAATCTGAGAGTGTTATTCAATTCTCCTTGCTGCTGATTGGCTGCTGCCATGGAACCCATCTGAGCAGATGCACTAGCATTCCTGCAGCGTAACAAGTTGTTGCACCTTGTGTACCATCTGGAGTATTCTTGGTTTTGTTCTTCTTAAAGCCCTCAGATCCCTAGGATGCCACCAAAACATCCTGCTTCTTCTACAGCTTTGTTAATACGGTATTTTATTAAACTGAATTATATAACTGTGGGAGACATAGCATACTTAGGGTTTAAGCTATAAAAACAGGCATTAATAAGTATTTTTCTGACAATATCTGAAATTCACAGGTTTTTCACAATTCACAGGTGCTCTAGCAATGTAAACCCTGTGAAATTCAGGGTTCCACTGTACTGGTTATCTTTCTTTGAGAAGATTTTGGTGTTTTGGATTATCTCTCAGTCTCATGAAATTGAACAGTAAGCAACCTAAAGAGTTTACCTTTCCCTTTTCTTCCAATGCTGAGAAATGACTCCTACAACTTAACACAAATGGCTATTTGGAAGCAGAAAGAAAGAGAAGGAGCACTGCAGACAGAATGAGACATAGCTCAGAACATCCACTGGAAAGAGATCCCTCCTCTACTATGCCTCCCCTAGCTGCCATGTAAGCGCTGCAAATTTTGTTGTATAAACAAGTCTGTTGTCAAGGAGCATAACACCTACAGGTTGTGGGAAAACAGAGGGGCTGGTTCTAAACATTGCACCAGTACAGTATCTCTGTCCAAAGACCTTTCAGAGTTTCCACATAAAGACAAAGGTTGTGCTCTGGTCAAGTTACCCTCCTTTAGAGTCCTTAGATGGATTTTGAAATATTCATCTAACATGTCCTCTTAGGTGTGGATGTCATAAGGTCTTTATTTTGCTATTCTTTTTAAAAAAATTTTAAAGAGAATAAAAAATTTAAAAAGCATTAGAAATGATATAGCATTTCATTAAACAAGGTGATAGGAATTCAATGATGGTTGCTATATTGCGTATTATTTTCTTCAAATTAGTTGTTCATATTATCAGACATAAGAATGTAAAATTGTTTTAAAAATTACAAAGAAAAAAATTAGAGCATTAACTGTTACTTTCAGTAAACCAATAGAAATCAGTAATAAAATTATCCCAGCTATCCTTGTGTACACATATATATTTTTCCCTTCCTTCTTTCTTTTCTCCTTTCCCTCATCCCAGTTGTTCCTTCCCTTTGAGCAGTTTCCCTTTCACAATATCTATTGTACCTTTCAGATTTTATTTACTCTTTGAGGTTCTTACTCTAGGGAGACAATATGATGTTTACACATGATGGTCTGATTTATTTCACTCATGAGTATGGTCTCTAGTTGCATCCATTTACCTATAAAAGCCTCAAGTTTATCTTTTTTTATAACTGAGTAATACTCCATTGTATAAAAATAACACATCTTTTTTATCCATTCCTCAGTTGATGGGCATTTGAGTTGTTTCCAAGATTTAGCTATGACAAATTGCAGTGCTGTTTTGCTATTCTTAAGATTATTCTACTGGGTCTTTGAATTTTGTTCTTATTGGCACAGAAAAAAAGGGCCTATTTTTTTCAATGACAAATGTAGCATTGAGTTTTCAAAGAAAAGACTCATATTAAAGTCTGCTTTTGTTTTAATCTGCCCTCCTGTCAGTTTGCTTATGTTCACACCCTTCACAAGACTGTCAGAAGGTAGTATCTTTCCATCAGGAGGCGTCCCCATGGGTTCTCTGATGAAATTCTTCCAGTGGTATCAAATCAATATCTCCAATTATTCTTTCTCCCATCTTAACCAATGTGGTATGTTTTTACCTTTAAGCCAGTCAAAAGACTATTTCCTCTGACTCAGAAGTAAAAAACAAAATGAAACAATACCAAAGTGGAAAAGGGGGATTGTATGGAAAATGCTAAACAATATCAGTTAATTACTTCACATGATCAACTACTGTTTTTTCCATGCCTAACATGAAAGAAGCTTGGAAACTAAATGAAGATTTACTAAAGCACCAGTGGCTGAATTACTTCATTTTAATTTTAAGTCCATAAGATCTTCACTGTTTCTAAATTCTTTAGTACACAATAGACTAATTTTTGGCTAAGGAAAACTACCTGTGGTAGTCAGCTTTAAGAAAAAGCAAAACAATCTAATTTACGGGCAATATTAGACTTAAAGAATTTCTCAGCTTAAGTCAATATGAGGATTAGGTGTTTGTCTGGTGACCCAAGGCATTATTTAGTCTTTTTAAATTACTGAATGAAAAAACAAACAAAAGAATAAGCAAGACACTTTGCCATTCCAACTAGCTTTCTCCTTTTCCTTTTCACATCAGCAAAATGAAAGACTTTACAAAATCTAATGCTATGATTGAAAATACCCCTGCTTTCCCTACAGATACTTTTATTATTCACACTGCAACTGTTTCCTCATACCATAACCTAAGAACAGCTATAATGAGCCAATCTCAGATACATAAATGCCAGTAGAAATAGTATGAGGGCTGTGAAAAATCAAGAGCAACATTTCCATAAAGCATACAAAGCAGAAGCATTTCCAAAGATAGTAAATTTATGGCATCTTGGTCTTTACACATTTTTGTTTGTGGGGTCACTTTTTGTTTGGTATGGTATTGAATGTACGTTCAGAAAACAAAGTTTCAAGGAAGTCCCTGTTAAGAATAATTAAACTGTGCTTGTTTTTGAGCCTCAGGAGAGTCAACTTTTTTGTTAAAGTTTTTTTGGCTGCCAAGGGGTTGAAAGGAAGACTAGAAGTTGCTAACATCTGAAAAGAAAGCATGGAGATATTACTGGGCATTTTATAAATAATTAAGCTGCAGTTGACTTCCAGAAGTAGAATACATCAGTGAGTATGGAGTTACCCTCTTTTCACATACAACGGAAAAGTCCAGCACCACAATAATCTTTCTTTTCTACACAGAGAATTTTTTTGTACACGTGTTTACTTCGGTAGGACAAAGCAGACTTTGGTGTAGTCAAAAAGCTTATCTGTAGTTTTTCAAATGATTAATTAAGCACCCACATCCTTGTCAGGTTGTCTGTCAAATGGAATAAATTTGAAAGATGAATGAAACATGATAGTTTCTTTCAACTTGACTGAAGAAAATCATGCTCTGGTTTCCTTAAATAGTGGGATTTAACTGTTAAAGGCATCCCTAGAAAGTAAGAAATATTTCTTGGATATCTGTATTCAAAAGGAAAAATTAACTAGAATGGAGGAAAAGGTGAAAGTTAGGAAGGGAAAAGGGAAAACAAGCATGTTAATTACACTACTAGTGTCTCTTCGTTCCCTGAAAAGGAGGGCTGTGTTAATATTGATTGGAGAATTTTTAATGCCCATATTTTGTCCTCTGAGTAACTATTTTAAAGATAACAATATGCAATGCCTTAACTATTGTTCTTCTCCTATTATTTTGTTATGAAATTTTATTTTACTTTTTTTTCTAGACCAAAAAGAAATCTTAACAAAATCCTTAAGTACGGTCCAACCAGACGTCGTTTTAGATGCTCCAGGAATTCTGAAGAACCAGTAGCAGCACCGACAAATCTGTGAGCCATGGCCCAGCTTCTCTCTGTGTCTATTGTCATGGTTTCTTCTTGGTTTCTTTTAGAGTTTTTTGTCCTCTGACACTTATTTTCTGTATCTTCCTATGAGATTCCTAGTATCAGAAATCATTTCTGAAGATTCTTATTCATTCAAGTACTCATCATTTATTTGTAAATAGAAAAGGAAAAACTACCTAAAAAAGACTGCATCATATTTGTCATCTAAATGAGGCTGTGAAAGGGTAGATAAAGTCATGGTGAAGGCAGGCATCTAAGGAACTCAGATGTTTCTTGTTTTCTATTTTTTGTCAGACTTTTCATCTCTTATTACTAAGCTTTTATACAGCTTAATTACACTTTTAAAAAAGCCTGTTTCACTATTGCTTGTGGAAAGAAAGGAAGGGGGAAGGTAGCAAAGAGAACTGCAGAGCGACGACAGCAGCCAACACAGTATCCAGGGAAGGCCAAAAGGAAGGGCTGAAAGGAGGCCTGCGTGCTGGGCCAGCAACCTTGCTCCAGCATCAGCTCAGCTCTGATTTGCACAAAGGCACAGGGTGGGCAAGCAGGCAACCTGGCAGCAATGACGGGAGGCCGGGCAATGAGAAGGGGTACAAAACTGAGCAGGGAGCATTAAATTGCAGTTGGTAGGGACCAGCCTAAACCCTTTACAAAAACACTGAGAGAGAAGCCAGACTTTCTGCAGTACATTCAATGTGTAACCCTAAGGATTTTTAAGAATAATATTAAGTTAGAAGATAGACAATTTTAGAGGATACATGGGCCACACGTTGTGAGGCACTGCTGCTAGAAAGAACTCAGAAGACAGCTTACAGGTTGATTCTCTCATTGTTATGAACATGCAGTTGCCCTAGCATCAGGCACTGAATGCAATCCAGAAGTCACAGAAGAAGCTGAGACCTACCCTTTCTAAACAGTGTACTCTGCTCCTTACGGAGTATGGATTTTTCACTGTTATCATCATGAAAACTCTTTGTAGTCAAAATACCTATAAGTAGCACTGTTTGAAATGACATGAATTTTGAAATTCATGGTAATACTTAGCAAGAGGTAATAGGAAAAAAGAGAGAGAAAAAATTATTGCAATCAAGCCTGGACAGTGTATCTAGAAGTTTAACTTGATTTAGTATTATTGTCTTATGTGTGTTATGTGTTTCTTTGTCCATTTGTCTGCATATTAATCTTTATGTATGTTAATTAACTGCATAAGGATTTGTAAGATAAATAAATGAATCTAATCTTGGCAAACCAAAAAGAGGATGGAAGGAAGGAGAAAAAAATTGAGATGTATAATGTACATGTACCAATTCTCTACAAGGAATGTAGTCATTATATGCTGTAAATATATACTAATAAAAATCAAAAATTATTGATGCAATGTGTTAGTAACATTCTAGTTCATAATGGATTCACAAGTATTTATTTACTTCATATCTTACATAACTGTTATATTATTAACTTATATGTACCAAACATACTTAAAAAATAAGTAATGAAACCCGTACGGTCCCATTTCTAATGTTAATACTTTGATTCCTACTTCATCAAATAATTATTTTAGAATTATTTTTAAAATAAGACATGACCTATTTAACTGACACATAAAAATCACCAAACATTATACATTTTAAAGGACTATCAAAGCAATAATGTTTTG